>NW_027488366.1:5757575-6060606 GCF_051014445.1 Colletes latitarsis | reverse complement strand
CCAGGATCTAGCCATGAAGTATGAGAAATATGCGAAAGTAAGAGCCTGATGAGGGCAAATCCTAGACCTATCCCAGACCTAACTTGCGTTATCCTCTAACATATTGATCGAAACCAGGTTTAATTGACTGTTTCAGCGTGGTACCACATTACTACGTGATGCAATCCAGAAAAAGCCCAGGATCTAGCCATCAAGTATGAGAGATATGCGAAAGTATGAGCCTGATGAGGGCAAATCCTAGACCTAACCCAGACCTAACATGCGTTATTCTCCAAAATATTTATCAAGACAAGGTTTAATTGAATGTTTCAGTGTGGTACCACATTACTACGTGATCAAAACCAGAAAAAACCCAGGATCCGTTCAACAAGTATGTGAAGAATGCGAAAGTATGAGTCTGATCAGTGAAAATCTCAGGCCTTACCTAGACCTAACTTGCGTTGTCCTCTAAAATATTGATGGAAACTAGGTTTCATTGACTGTTTCAGTGTGGTACTACATTACTACGTGATGCAATCCAGAAAACGCCCAGGATCTAGCCATCAAGTATCAGATATATGCGAAAGAATGAGCCTGATGAGGGCAAATCCTAGACCTAACCCAGACCTAACATGCGTTATCCTCTAAAATACTTATCCTGACCAGGTTTCATTGAATGTTTCAGTGTGGTACCACTTTACTACGTGATCCAATCCAGAAATAGCCCAGGATCTAGCCATGAAGTATGAGAAATATGCGAAAGTATGAGCCTGATGAGGGCAAATCCAAGACCTATCCCAGACCTAACTTGCGTTGTCCTCTAAGATATTGATGGAGACCAGGTTTAATGGACTGTTTCAGTGTGGTACCACACTACTACGTGATCAAAACCAGAAAAAACCCAGGATCTGTTCAACAAGTATGTGAAAAACGCGAAGGTATGAGTCTGATGAGGTCAAATCCCAGACCTATCCCAGACTTAACTTGCGTTATACTCTAAAATATTGATCGAAACCAGGTTTACTCGACTGTTTCAGCGTGGTACCACATTACTACGTGATACAATCCAGAAACAGCCCAGGATCTAGCCATCAAGTTTGAGAAATATGCGAAAGTATGAGCCTAATGAGGGCAAATCCTAGACCTAACCCAAACCTAACATGCGTTATCCTCTAAAATATTTATCAAGACCAGGTTTAATTGAATGTTTCAGTATGGTACCACATTACTACGTGAACCAAACCAGAAAAAACCCAGGATCCGTTCAACAAGTATGTTAAAACTGCGGCAGTATGACCCTGATGAGGGCAAATCCCAGGCCTAACCTAGACCTAACATGCGTTGTCCTCTAAAATATTGATGGAAACCAAGTTTAATTGACTGTTTCAGTGTTGTGCTTCATTACTACGTGATGCAATCCAGAAAAAGCCCAGGATCTAGCCATCAAGTATGAGGAATATGCGAAAGAATGAGCCTGATGAGAGCAAATCCCTGACCTAACCTAGACCTAACTTGCGTTGTCCTCTAAGATATTGATGGAAACCAGGTTTAATTGACAGTTTCTGTGTTGTACTTCATTACTACGTGATGCAATCCAGAAATAGCCCAGGATCTAGCCATGAAGTATGAGAAATATGCGAAAGTATGAGCCTGATGAGGGCAAATCCAAGACCTATCCCAGACCTAACTTGCGTTGTCCTCTAAGATATTTATCCAGACCAGGTTTCATTGAATGTTTCAGTGTGGTACCACTTTACTACGTGATCCAATCCAGAAATAGCCCAGGTGCTAGCCATGAAGTATGAGAAATATGCGAAAGTATGAGCCTGATGAGGGCAAATCCTAGACCTAACCCAGACCTAACATGCGTTATTCTCTAAAATATTTATCAAGACCAGGTTTAATTGAATGTTTCAGTGTGGTACCACATTACTACGTCATCCAAACCAGAAAAAACCCAGGATCCGTTCAACAAGTATGCGAAGAATGCGAAAGTATGAGTCTGATCAGTGAAAATCTCAGGCCGTACCTAGACCTAACTTGCGTTGTCCTCTAAAATATTGATGGAAACCAGGTTTCATTGACTGTTTCGGTGTGGTACTACATTATTACGTGATGCAATCCAGAAAAAGCCCAGGATCTAGCCAACAAGTATGAGAAATATGCGAAAGAATGAGCCTGATGAGAGCAAATCCCAGACCTAACCTAGACCTAACATGCGTTATCCTCTAAAATATTGAGCGAAACCAGGTTTAATGGACTGTTTCAGTGTGGTACCACACTACTTCGTGATCCAAACCAGAAAAAACCCAGGTTCTGTTCAACAAGTATGCGAAAAACGCTAAACTGTGAGCCTGATGAGGGCAAATCTTAGACCTAACCCAGACCTAAGATGCGTTATCCTCTAAAATATTTATCCAGACCAGGTTTCATTGAATGTTTCAGTGTGGTACCACTTTACTACGTGATCCAATACAGAAATAGCCCAGGATCTAGCCATGAAGTATGAGAAATATGCGAAAGTAAGGGCCTGATGAGGGCAAATCCTAGACCTATCCCAGACCTAACTTCCGTTATCCGCTAAAATATTGATCGAAAACAGGTTTAATTGACTGTTTCAGTGTGGTACCACATTACTACGTGACACAATCCAGAAACAGCCCAGGATCTTGCCATGAAGTATGAGAAATATGCGAAAGTATGAGCCTGATGAGAGCAAATCCTAGACCTAACCCAGACCTAACATGCGTTATCCTCTAAAATATTTATCAAGACCAGGTTTAATTGATTGTTTCAGTGTGGTCCCACATTACTACGTGTTTCATGCCAGAAAATACCCAGGGTCTGTTCAACATGTATGAGAAATATGCGGAAGAATGAGCCTGATGAGAGCAAATCCCAGACCTAACCTAGACCTAACATGCGTTATCCTCTAAAATATTGAGCGAAACCAGGTTTAATGGACTGTTTCAGTGTGGTACCACACTACTTCGTGATCCAAACCAGAAAAAACCCAGGATCTGTTCAACAAGTATGCGAAAAACGCTAAACTGTGAGCCTGATGAGGGCAAATCTTAGACCTAACCCAGACCTAAGATGCGTTATCCTCTAAAATATTTATCCAGACCAGGTTTCATTGAATGTTTCAGTGTGGTACCACTTTACTACGTGATCCAATCCAGAAATAGCCCAGGATCTAGCCATGAAGTATCAGAAATATGCGAAAGTATGAGCCTGATGAGGGCAAATCCAAGACCTATCCCAGACCTAACTTGCGTTGTCCTCTAAGATATTGATGGAGACCAGGTTCAATTGACTGTTTCAGTGTTGTACTTCATTACTACGTGATACAATCCAGAAACAGCCCAGGATCTAGCCATGAAGTATGAGAAATATGCGAAAGTATGAGCCTGATGAGTGCGAATCCTAGACCTAACCCAGACCTAACATGCGTTATCCTCTGAAATATTTATCAAGACCAGGTTTAATTGAATGTTTCAGTGTGGTACTACATTACTACGTGATGCAATCCAGAAAACGCCCAGGATCTAGCCATCAAGTTTGAGAAATATGCGAAAGAATGAGCCTGATGAGGGCAAATACTAGACCTAACCCAGATCTAACATGCGTTATCCTCTAAAACATTGATCGCAACCAGGTTTAATGGACTGTTTCAGTGTGGTACCACACTACTACGTGATCCAAACCAGAAAAAACCCAGGATCTGTTCAACAAGTATGTGAAAAAGGCGAAAGTATGAGCCGTATGAGTGCAAATCCTAGACCTAACCCAGACCTAACATGCGTTATCCTCTGAAATATTTATCAAGACCAAGTTTAATTGAATGTTTCAGTGTGGTACTACATTACTACGTGATGCAATCCAGAAAAAGCCCAGGATCTAGCCATGAAGTATGAGAAATATGCGAAAGTATGAGCCTAATGAGGGCAAGTCCTAGACCTAACCCAAACCTAACATGCGTTATCCCCTAAAATATTTATCAAGACCAGGTTTAATTGAATGTTTCAGTGTGGTACCACATTACTACGTGATCGAAACCGGAAAAAACCCAGGATCCGTTCAACAAGTATGCGAAAAACGCTAAACTGTGAGCGTGATGAGGGCAAATCTTAGACCTAACCCAGACCTAAGATGCGTTATCCTCTAAAATATTTATCCAGACCAGGTTTCAATGAATGTTTCAGTGTGGTACCACTTTACTACGTGATCCAATCCAGAAATAGCCCAGGATCTAGCCATGAAGTATGAGAAATATGCGAAAGTAAGAGCCTGATGAGGGCAAATCCTAGACCTATCCCAGACCTAACTTCCGTTATCCTCTAAAATATTGATCGAAACCAGGTTTAGTTGACTGTTTCAGCGTGGTACCACATTACTACGTGATACAATCCAGGAACAGCCCAGGATCTAGCCATGAAGTATGAGAAATATGCGAAAGTATGAGCCTGATGAGGGCAAATCCTAGACCTAACCCAGACCTAACATGCGTTATCCTCTAAAATATTTATTAAGACCAGGTTTAATTGATTGTTTCAGTGTGGTCCCACATTACTACGTGTTCCATGCCAGAAAATACCCAGGATCTGTTCAACATGTATGAGAAATATGCGGAAGAATGAGCCTGATGAGAGTAAATCCCAGACCTAACCTAGACATAACATGAATTATTCTTTAAAATATTGATCGAAACCAGGTTTACTTGACTGTTTCAGTGTGGTCCCACATTACTACGTGATCCAAACCAGAAAAAACCCAGGATCTGTTCAACAAGTATGTGAAAAACGCGAAACTGTGAGCCTGATGAGGGCAAATCTTAGACCTAACCTTGACCTAACATGCGTTATCCGCTAAGATATTTATCCAGACCAGGTTTCATTGAATGTTTCAGTGTGGTACCACTTTACTACGTGATCCAATCCAGAAATAGCCCAGGTGCTAGCCATGAAGTATGAGAAATATGCGAAAGTATGAGCCTGATGAGGGCAAATCCTAGACCTAACCCAGACCTAACATGCGTTATTCTCTAAAATATTTATCAAGACCAGGTTTAATTGAATGTTTCAGTGTGGTACCACATTACTACGTCATCCAAACCAGAAAAAACCCAGGATCCGTTCAACAAGTATGCGAAGAATGCGAAAGTATGAGTCTGATCAGTGAAAATCTCAGGCCTTACCTAGACCTAACTTGCGTTGTCTTCTAAAATATTCATGGAAACCTGGTTTCATTGACTGTTTCAGTGTGGTACTACATTACTACGTGATGCAATCTAGAAAAAGCCCAGGATCTAGCCATCAAGTGTGAGAAATATGCGAAAGAATGAGCCTGATGACAGCAAATCCCAGACCTAACCTAGACCTAACATGCGTTATCCTCTAAAATATTGAGCGAAACCAGGTTTAATGGACTGTTTCAGTGTGGTACCACTTTACTACGTGATCCAATCCCGAAATAGCCCAGGATCTGTTCAACAAGTATGTGAAAAACGCGAAACTGTGAGCCTGATGAGGGCAAATCTTAGACCTAACCTTGACCTAACATGCGTTATCCTCTAAGATATTTATACAGACCAGGTTTCATTGAATGTTTCAGTGTGGTACCACTTTACTACGTGATCCAATCCAGAAATAGCCCAGGAGCTAGCCATGAAGTATGAGAAATATGCGAAAGTAAGAGCCTGATGAGGGCAAATCCTAGACCTATCCCAGACCTAACTTCCGTTATCCTCTAAAATATTGATCGAAACCAGGTTTAATTGACTGTTTCAGCGTGGTACCACATTACTACGTGATAGAATCCAGAAACAGCCCAGGATCTAGCCATGAAGTATGAGAAATATGCGAAAGTAAGAGCCTGATGAGGGCAAATCTAGACCTATCCCAGACCTAACTTCCGTTATCCTCTAAAATATTGATCGAAAACAGGTTTAATTGATTGTTTCAGTGTTGCACTTCATTACTAAGTGATGCAATCCAGAAACAGCCCAGGATCTAGCCATCAAGTATGAGAAATATGCGAAAGAATGAGCCTGATGAGGGCAAATCCTAGACCTAACCCAGACCTAACATGAATTATTCTCTAAAATATTGATCGAAACCAGGTTTAATTGACTGTTTCAGTGTTGTACTTTATTACTACGTGATGCAATCCAGAAAAAGCCCAGGATCTAGCCATCAAGTATGAGAAATATGCGAAAGAATGAGCCTGATGAGAGCAAATCCCAGACCTAACCAAGACCTAACATGAATTATTATGCAATCCAGAAACAGCCCAGGATCTAGCCATGAAGTATGAGAAATATGCGAAAGTATGAGCCTGATGAGTGCAAATCCTAGACCTAACCCAGACCTAACATGCGTTATCCTCTGAAATATTTATCAAGACCAGGTTTAATTGAATGTTTCAGTGTGGTACTACATTACTACGTGATGCAATCCAGAAAAAGCCCAGGATCTAGCCATCAAGTTTGAGAAATATGCGAAAGAATGAGCCTGATGAGGGCAAATACTAGACCTAACCCAGACCTAACATGCGTTATCCTCTAAAACATTGATCGCAACCAGGTTTAATGGACTGTTTCAGTGTGGTACCACACTACTACGTGATCCAAACCAGAAAAAACCCAGGATCTGTTCAACAAGTATGTGAAAAACGCGAAAGTATGAGCCTTATGAGTGCAAATCCTAGACCTAACCCAGACCTAACATGCGTTATCCTCTGAAATATTTATCAAGACCAGGTTTAATTGATTGTTTCAGTGTGGTCCCACACTACTACGTGATCCAAACCAGAAAAAACCCAGGATCTGTTCAACAAGTGTGTGAAAAACGCGAAAGTATGAGCCTTATGAGTGCAAATCCTAGACCTATCCCAGACCTAACTTCCGTTATCCTCTAAAATATTGATCGAAAACAGGTTTAATTGACTGTTTCAGTGTTGCACTTCATTACTAAGTGATGCAATCCAGAAACAGCCCAGGATCTGGTCATCAAGTATGAGAAATATGCGAAAGAATGAGCCTGATGAGGGCAAATCCTAGACCTAACCCAGACCTAACATGAATTATTCTCTAAAATATTGATCGAAACCAGGTTTAATTGACTGTTTCAGTGTTGTACTTTATTACTACGTGATGCAATCCAGAAAAAGCCCAGGATCTAGCCATCAAGTATGAGAAATATGCGAAAGAATGAGCCTGATGAGAGCAAATCCCAGACCTAACCTAGACCTAACATGAATTATTCTCTAAAATATTGATCAAAAGTAGGTTTAATTGACTGTTTCAGTGTGGTACCACATTACTACGTGATCCAATCCAGAAATAGCCCAGGATCTAGCCAAGAAGTATGAGAAATATGCGAAAATATGAGCCTGATGAGGGCAAATCCTAGACCTCATCCAGACCTAACATGCGTTATTCTCTAAAATATTGATGGAAACCAGGTTTAATTGACTGTTTCAGTGTTGTACTTCATTACTACGTCATGCAATCCAGAAAAAGCCCAGGATCTAGCCATCAAGTATGAGAAATATGCGAAAGAATGAGCCTGATGAGAGCAAATCCCAGACCTAACATAGACCTAACATGAATTATTCTCTAAAATATTGATCGAAACCAGGTTTAATTGACTGTTTCAGTGTTGTACCACATTACTACGTGATCTAATCCAGAAATAGCCCAGGTTCTAGCCATGAAGTATGAGAAATATGCGGAAGTATGAGCCTGACGAGGGCAAATCCTAGACCTAACCCAGACCTAACATGCGTTATCCTCTAAAATATTTATCAAGACCAGGTTTAATTGATTGTTTCAGTGTAGTTCCACATTACTACGTGATCCAAACCAGAAAAAACACAGGATCTGATCAACGAGTATGTGAAGTGTGCGAAAGTATGAGTCTGATGAGGGCAAATCCCCGACCTATCCCAGACCTAACATGCGTTATCCTCTAAAATATTTATCAAGACCAGGTTTAATTGATTGTTTCAGTGTGGGCCCACATTACTACGTGATCCAAATCAGAAAAACCCATGATCCGTTCAACAAGTATGTGAAGAATGCGAACGTATGAGTCTGTTGAGTGAAAATCCCAGACCTAACCAAGACCTAACATGCGTTATCCTCAAAAATATTGATCGAAACCTGGTTTAATCGACTGTTTCAGTGTGGTACCACATTACTATGTGATCCAAACCAGAAAATAACCCAGGATCTGTTCAACGAGTATGTGAAGTGTGCGAAAGTATGAGTCTGATGAGGGCAAATCCCAGACCTATCCCAGACCTAACATGCGTTATCCTCTAAAATATTTATCAAGACCAGGTTTAATTGATTGTTTCAGTGTGGTCCCACACTACTACGTGATCCAAACCAGAAAAAACCCAGGATCTGTTCAACAAGTGTGTGAAAAACGCGGAGCGTTTGATCCTGATGAGGGCAAATCCCAGACCTATCCCAGACCTAACTTGCGTTGTCCTCTAAGATATTGATGGAAACCAGGTTTAATTGACTGTTTCAGTGTTGTACTTCATTACTACGTGATGCAATCCAGAAAAAGCCCAGCATCTAGCCATCAAGTATGAGAAATATGCGAAAGAATGAGCCTGATGAGAGCAAATCCCAGACCTAACCTAGACCTAACATGAATTATTCTCTAAAATATTGATCAAAACCAGGTTTAATTGACTGTTTCAGTGTGGTACCACACTACTACGTGATCCAAACCAGAAAAAACCCCGGATCTGTTCAAAAAGTATGTGAAAAACGCGAAAGTATGAGTCTGATGAGATCAAATCCCAGACCTATCCCAGACTTAACTTGCGTTATCCTCTAAAATATTGATCGAAACCAGGCTTAATCATCTGTTTCAGCGTGGTACCACATTACTATGTGATACAATCCAGAGACAGCCCAGGATCTAGCCATGAAGTATGAGAAATATGCGAAAGTATGGGTCTGATGAGTGAAAATCCCCGGCCTAACCCAGACCTAACATGCGTTATCCTCAAAAATATTGATCCAAACCAGGTTTAATGGACTGTTTCAGTGTGGTACCACCTTACTACGTGATCCAAAGCAGAAAAAACCCTCGATCAGGTCAACATGTATGTTAAAACTGCGAAAGTATGACCCTGATGAGAGCAAATCCCAGGCCTAACCTAGACCTGACATGCGTTGTCCTCTAAAATATTGATGGAAACCAGGTTTAATTGACTGTTTCAGTGTTGTACTTCATTACTACGTGATCCAATCCAGAGAAAGCCCAGGATCTAGCCGTCAAATATGAGAAATATGCGAAAGAATGAGCCTGATGAGAACAAATCCCAGACCTAACCTAGACCTAACATGCGTTATCCTCTAAAATATTTATCAAGATCAGGTTTAATTGATTGTTTCAGTGTGGTACAACATTACTACGTGATCCACACCAGAAAAACCCCAAGATCCGTTCAACAAATATGTGAAGAACGTGAAAGTATGAGTCTGATGAGTGAAAATCCCAGGCCTAACCTAGACCTAACATGCGTTATCCTCAATAATATTGATCGAAACCAGGTTTAATTGAGTGTTTCAGTGTTGTACTTCATTACAACGTGATGCAATCCAGACGAAGCACAGGATCTAGCCATCTAGTATGAGAAATATGCGAAAGTATGAGTCTGATGAGTGAAAATCCCAGACCTAACCAAGACCTAACATGCGTTATCCTCAAAAATATTGATCGAAACCTGGTTTAATCGACTGTTTCAGTGTGGTCCCACACTACTACGTGATCCAAACCAGAAAAAACCCAGGATCTGTTCAACAAGTATGTGAAAAACGCGGAAAGTATGAGCCTGATGAGGGCAAATCCCAGACCTATCCCAGACCTAACTTGCGTTGTCCTTTAAGATAATGATGGAAACCAGGTTTAATTGACTGTTTCAGTGTTGTACTTCATTACTACGTGATGCAATCCAGAAAAAGCCCAGCATCTAGCCATCAAGTATGAGAAATATGCGAAAGAATGAGCCTGATGAGAGCAATTCCCAGGCCTAACCTAGACATAACATGAATTATTCTCTAAAATATTGATCGAAACCAGGTTTAATTGACTGTTTCAGTGTGGTCCCAAATTACTACGTGATCCAAACCAGAAAATAACCCAGGATCTGTCAAACGAGTATGTGAAGTGTGCGAAAGTGTGAGCCTGATGAGAGCAAATCCCAGACCTAACCTAGACCTAACATGAATTATTCTCTAAAATATTGATCGAAACTAGGTTTAATTGACTGTTTCAGTGTGGTCCCACATTACTACGTGATCCAAACCAGAAAAAACCCAGGATCTGTTCAACGAGTATGTGAAGTGTGCGAAAGTATGAGTCTGATGAGGTCAAATCCCAAACCAATCCCAGACTTAACTTGCGTTATCCTCTAAAATATTGATCGAAACCAGGTTTAATCGACTGTTTCAGTGTGGTAACACATTACTACGTGATCCAAACCAGAAAAAACCCAGGATCCGTTCAACAAGTATGTGAAGAATGCGAATGTATGAGTCTGATCAGTGAAAATCTCAGACCTTACCTAGACCTAACTTGCGTTGTCCTCTAAAATATTGATGAAAACCAGGTTTCATTGACTGTTTCGGTGTGGTACTACATTACTACGTGATGCAATCCAGAAAAAGCCCAGGATCCAGCCATCAAGTATGAGAAATATGCGAAAGAGTGAGCCTGATGAGAGCAAATCCCAGACCTAACCTAGACCTAACATGCGTTATCCTCTAAAATATTGAGCGGAACCAGGTTTAATGAACTGTTTCAGTGTGGTCCCACATTACTACGTGATCCAAACCAGAAAAAACCCAGGATCCGTTCAACAAGTATGTGATGAATGCGAAAGTATGAGTCTGATGAGTGAAAATCCCAGACCTAACCGAGGCCTAACATGCGTCATCCTCTAAAATATTGATTGAAACCAGGTTTAATTGACTGTTTCAGCGTGGTACCACATTACTACGTGATACAATCCAGAAACAGCCCAGGATCTAGCCATGAAGTATGAGAAATATGCGAAAGTATGAGCCTGATGAGGGCAAATCCTAGACCTAACCCAGACCTAACATGCGTTATCCTCTAAAATATTTATCAAGACCAGGTTTAATTGATTGTTTCAGTGTGGTCCCACATTACTAAGTGATGCAAACCAGAAAAAACCCAGGATCTGTATCAACGAGTATGTGAAGTGTGCGAAAGTATGAGACTGATGGGGTCAAATCCCAGACCTATCCCAGACCTAACTTGCGTTATCCTCTAAAATATTGATTGAAACCAGGTTTAATCGACTGTTTCAGTGTGGTACCACATTACTACGTGATCCAAACCAGAAAAAACCCAGGATCAGTTCAACAAGTATGTGAAGAATGCGAAAGTATGAGTCTGATGTGTGAAATTCCCAGACCTAACCGAGGCCTAACATGCGTCATCCTCTAAAATATTGATTGAAACCAGGTTTAATTGACTGTTTCAGCGTGGTACCACATTACTACGTGATACAATCCAGAAACAGCCCAGGATCTAGCCATGAAGTATGAGAAATATGCGAAAGAATGAGCCTGATGAGAGCAAATCCCAGACCTAACCTAGACATCACATGAATTATTCTCTAAAATATTGATCGAAACCCGGTTTAATCGACTGTTTCAGTGTGGTACCACATTACTATGTTATACAAACCAGAAAATAACCCAGGATCTGTTCAACGAGTATGTGAAGTGTGCGAAAGTATGAGTCTGATGGGGTCAAATCCCAGACCTATCCCAGACCTAACTTGCGTTATCCTCTAAAATATTGATTGAAACCAGGTTTAATCGACTGTTTCAGTGTGGTACCACATCACTACGTGATCCAAACCAGAAAATACCCAGGATCTGTTCAACGAGTATGTGAAGTGTGCGAAAGTGTGAGTCTGATGAGGTCAAATCCCAGACCAATCCCAGACTTAACTTGCGTTACCCTCTAAAATATTGATCGAAACCAGGTTTAATCGACTGTTTCAGTGTGGTACCACATTACTACGTGATCCAAACCAGAAAAAACCCAGGATCCGTTCAACAAGTATGTGAAGAATGCGAAGGTATGAATCTGATGAGTGAAAATCCCAGACCTAACCTAGACCTAACATGCGTTATCCTCTAAAATAATGATCCAAACCAGGTTCAATGGACTGTTTCAGTGTGGTACCATACTACTACGTGATCCAAACCAGAAAAAACCCAGGATCTGTTCAAAAAGTATGTGAAAAACGCGAAAGTATGAGCCTGATGAGGGCAAATCCAAGACCTATCCCAGACCTAACTTGCGTTGTCCTTTAAGATATTGATGGAAACCAAGTTTAATTGACTGTTTCAGTGTGGTACCACATTACTACGTGATCTAATCCAGAAATAGCCCAGGATCTAGCCATGAAGTATGAGAAATATGCGAAAGTATGAGCCTGACGAGGGCAAATCCTAGACCTCACCCAGACCTAACATGCGTTATCCTCTAAAATATTTATCAAGACCAGGTTTAATTGACTGTTTCAGTGTGGTACCACATGACTACGTGATCCAATCCAGAAATAGCCCAGGATCTAGCCATGATGTATGAGAAATATGCGAAAGTATGCGCCTGATGAGGGCAAATCCTAGACCTATCCCAGACCTAACATGCGTTATCCTCTAAAATATTTAACAAGACCAGGTTTAATTGATTGTTTCAGTGTGGTCCCACATTACCACGTGATCCAAACCAGAAAAAACACATGATCCGTTCAACAAGTATGTGAAGAATGCGAAACTATGAGTGATGAGTGAAAATCCCAGGGCTAACCTAGACCTAACATGCGTTATCCTCTAAAATATTGATCGCAACCAGGTTTAATCGGCTGTTTCAGTGTGGTACCACATTACTATGTGATCCAAACCAGAAAATAACCCAGGATCTGTTCAACGAGTATGTGAACTGTGCGAAAGTATGAGTCTGATGAGGGCAAATCCCAGACCTATCTCAGACGTAACATGCGTTATCCTCTAAAATATTTATCAAGATCAGGTTTAATTGATTGTTTCAGTGTGGTCCCACACTACTACGTGATCCAAACCAGAAAAAACCCAGGATCTGTTCAACAAGTATGTGAAAAACGCGGAAAGTATGAGCCTGATGAGGGCAAATCCCAGACCTATCCCAGACCTAACTTGCGTTGTCCTCTAAGATAATGATGGAAACCAGGTTTAATTGACTGTTTCAGTGTTGTACTTCATTACTACGTGATGCAATCCAGAAAAAGCCCAGCATCTAGCCATCAAGTATGAGAAATATGCGAAAGAATGAGCCTGATGAGAGCAAATCCCAGACCTAACCTAGACATAACATTCTCTAAAATATTGATCGAAACCGGGTTTAATTGACTGTGTCAGTGTGGTCCCACATTACTACGTGATCCAAACCAGAAAATAACCCAGGATCTGTCAAACGAGTATGTGAAGTGTGCGAAAGTATGAGCCTGATGAGAGCAAATCCCAGACCTAACCTAGACCTAACATGAATTATTCTCTAAAATATTGATCGAAACTAGGTTTAATTGACTGTTTCAGTGTGGTCCCACATTACTACGTGATCCAAACCAGAAAAAACCCAGGATCCGTTCAACAAGTATGTGAAGAATGCGAAAGTATGAGTCTGAGGAGTGAAAATCCCAGGCCTAACCTAGACCTAACATGCGTTATCCTCAAAAATATTGATCGAAACCTGGTTTAATCGACTGTTTCAGTGTGGTACCACATTACTATGTGATCCAAACCAGAAAATAACCTAGGATCTGTTCAACGAGTATGTGAAGTGTGCGAAAGTATGAGTCTGATGAGGTCAAATCCCAAACCAATCCCAGACTTAACTTGCGTTATCCTCTAAAATATTGATCGAAACCAGGTTTAATCGACTGTTTCAGTGTGGTCCCACATTACTACGTGATCCAAACCAGAAAAAACCCAGGATCCGTTCAACAAGTATGTGAAGAATGCGAAAGTATGAGTCTGATGAGTGAAAATCCCAGGCCTAACCTAGACCTAACATGCGTTATCCTCAAAAATATTGATCGAAACCTGGTTTAATCGACTGTTTCAGTGTGGTACCACATTACTATGTGATCCAAACCAGAAAATAACCCAGGATCTGTTCAACGAGTATGTGAAGTGTGCGAAAGTATGAGTCTGATGAGGTCAAATCCCAAACCAATCCCAGACTTAACTTGCGTTATCCTCTAAAATATTGATCGAAACCAGGTTTAATCGACTGTTTCAGTGTGGTACCACATTACTACGTGATCCAAACCAGAAAAAACCCAGGATCCGTTCAACAAGTATGTGAAGAATGCGAATGTATGAGTCTGATCAGTGAAAATCTCAGGCCTTACCTAGACCTAACTTGCGTTGTCCTCTAAAATATTGATGAAAACCAGGTTTCATTGACTGTTTCAGCGTGGTACCACATTACTACGTGATACAATCCAGAAACAGCCCAGGATCTAGCCATGAAGTATGAGAAATATGCGAAAGAATGAGCCTGATGAGAGCAAATCCCAGACCTAACCTAGACCTAACATGCGTTATCCTCTAAAATATTGAGCGAAACCAGGTTTAATGAACTGTTTCAGTGTGGTCCCACATTAGTACCTGATCCAAACCAGAAAAAACCCAGGATCAGTTCAACAAGTATGTGAAGAATGCGAAAGTATGAGTCTGATGAGTGAAAATCCCAGACCTAACCGAGGCCTAACATGCGTTATCCTCTAAAATATTGATTGAAACCAGGTTTAATTGACTGTTTCAGCGTGGTACCACATTACTACGTGATACAATCCAGAAACAGCCCAGGATCTAGCCATGAAGTATGAGAAATATGCGAAAGTATGAGCCTGATGAGGGCAAATCCTAGACCTAACCCAGACCTAACATGCGTTATCCTCTAAAATATTGATCCAAACCAGGTTTAATGGACTCTTTCAGTGTGGTACCACATTACTACGTGATCCAATCCAGAAATAGCACAGGATCTAGCCATGAAGTATGAGAAATATGCGAAAATATGAGCCTGATGAGGGCAAATCCTAGACCTAATCCAGACCTAACATTCGTTATTCTCTAAAATATTGATGGAAACCAGGTTTAATTGACTGTTTCAGTGTTGTACTTCATTACTACGTCATGCAATCCAGAAAAAGCCCAGCATCTAGCCATCAAGTATTAGAAAAATGCGAAAGAATGAGCCTGATGAGTGCAAATCCCAGACCTAACCTAGACCTAACATGAATTATTCTCTAAAATATTGATCAAAACCAGGTTTAATTGACTGTTTCAGTGTGGTACCACACTACTACGTGATCCAAACCAGAAAAAACCCCGGATCTGTTCAAAAAGTATGTGAAAAACGCGAAAGTATGAGTCTGATGAGATCAAATCCCAGACCTATCCCAGACTTAACTTGCGTTATCCTCTAAAATATTGATCGAAACCAGGCTTAATCATCTGTTTCAGCGTGGTACCACATTACTATGTGATACAATCCAGAGACAGCCCAGGATCTAGCCATGAAGTATGAGAAATATGCGAAAGTATGAGTCTGATGAGTGAAAAT
This sequence comes from Colletes latitarsis, assembly GCF_051014445.1. Taxonomy (NCBI): domain Eukaryota; kingdom Metazoa; phylum Arthropoda; class Insecta; order Hymenoptera; family Colletidae; genus Colletes; species Colletes latitarsis. The sequence goes on along the minus strand of NW_027488366.1, from coordinate 6,044,947 downwards.
CCCCGGCCTAACCCAGACCTAACATGCGTTATCCTCAAAAATATTGATCCAAACCAGGTTTAATGGACTGTTTCAGTGTGGTACCACCTTACTACGTGATCCAAAGCAGAAAAAACCCTCGATCAGGTCAACATGTATGTTAAAACTGCGAAAGTATGACCCTGATGAGAGCAAATCCCAGGCCTAACCTAGACCTGACATGCGTTGTCCTCTAAAATATTGATGGAAACCAGGTTTAATTGACTGTTTCAGTGTGGTCCCACATTGCTACGTGATCCAAACCAGAAAAAACCCAGGATCCGTACAACAAGTATGTGAAGAATGCGAAAGTATGAGTCTGATGAGTGAAAATCCCAGGCCTAACCTAGACCTAACATGCGTTGTCCTTTAAGATAATGATGGAAACCAGGTTTAATTGACTGTTTCAGTGTTGTACTTCATTACTACGTGATGCAATCCAGAAAAAGCCCAGCATCTAGCCATCAAGTATGAGAAATATGCGAAAGAATGAGCCTGATGAGAGCAATTCCCAGGCCTAACCGAGACATAACATGAATTATTCTCTAAAATATTGATCGAAACTAGGTTTAATTGACTGTTTCAGTGTGGTCCCACATTACTACGTGATGCAATCCAGAAAAAGCCCAGCATCTAGCCATCAAGTATGAGAAATATGCGAAAGAATGAGCCTGATGAGAGCAAATCCCAGACCTAACCTAGACCTAACTTGCGTTGTCCTTTAAGATAATGATGGAAACCAGGTTTAATTGACTGTTTCAGTGTTGTACTTCATTACTACGTGATCCAATCCAGAGAAAGCCCAGGATCTAGCCGTCAAATATGAGAAATATGCGAAAGAATGAGCCTGATGAGAACAAATCCCAGACCTAACCTAGACCTAACATGCGTTATCCTCTAAAATATTTATCAAGATCAGGTTTAATTGATTGTTTCAGTGTGGTACAACATTACTACGTGATCCACACCAGAAAAACCCCAAGATCCGTTCAACAAATATGTGAAGAACGTGAAAGTATGAGTCTGATGAGTGAAAATCCCAGGCCTAACCTAGACCTAACATGCGTTATCCTCAATAATATTGATCGAAACCAGGTTTAATTGAGTGTTTCAGTGTTGTACTTCATTACAACGTGATGCAATCCAGAAGAAGCACAGGATCTAGCCATCTAGTATGAGAAATATGCGAAAGTATGAGTCTGATGAGTGAAAATCCCAGACCTAACCAAGACCTAACATGCGTTATCCTCAAAAATATTGATCGAAACCTGGTTTAATCGACTGTTTCAGTGTGGTCCCACACTACTACGTGATCCAAACCAGAAAAAACCCAGGATCTGTTCAACAAGTATGTGAAAAACGCGGAAAGTATGAGCCTGATGAGGGCAAATCCCAGACCTATCCCAGACCTAACTTGCGTTGTCCTTTAAGATAATGATGGAAACCAGGTTTAATTGACTGTTTCAGTGTTGTACTTCATTACTACGTGATGCAATCCAGAAAAAGCCCAGCATCTAGCCATCAAGTATGAGAAATATGCGAAAGAATGAGCCTGATGAGAGCAATTCCCAGGCCTAACCGAGACATAACATGAATTATTCTCTAAAATATTGATCGAAACTAGGTTTAATTGACTGTTTCAGTGTGGTCCCACATTACTACGTGATGCAATCCAGAAAAAGCCCAGCATCTAGCCATCAAGTATGAGAAATATGCGAAAGAATGAGCCTGATGAGAGCAAATCCCAGACCTAACCTAGACCTAACATGTATTATTCTCAAAAATATTGATCGAAACCAGGTTTAATTGACTGTTTCAGTGTGGTCCCACATTGCTACGTGATCCAAACCAGAAAAAACCCAGGATCCGTACAACAAGTATGTGAAGAATGCGAAAGTATGAGTCTGATGAGTGAAAATCCCAGACCTAACCTAGACCTAACATGCGTTATCCTCTAAAATATTGATCCAAACCAGGTTTAATGGACTGTTTCAGTATGGTACCACACTACTACGTGATCCAAACCAGAAAAAACCCAGGATCTGTTCAACAAGTATGTGAAAAACGCGAAAGTATGAGCCTGATGAGGGCAAATCCCAGACCTATCCCAGACCTAACTTGCGTTGTCCTCTAAGATATTGATGGAAACCAGGTTTAATTGACTGTTTCTGTGTTGTACTTCATTACTACGTGATGCAATCCAGAAAAAGCCCAGCATCTAGCCATCAAGTATGAGAAATATGCGAAAGAATGAGCCTGATGAGAGCAAATCCCAGACCTAACCTAGACCTAACATGTATTATTCTCTAAAATATTTATCAAGACCAGGTTTAATTGATTGTTTCAGTGTGGTCCCACATTACTAAGTGATGCAAACCAGAAAAAACCCAGGATCTGTTCAACGAGTATGTGAAGTGTGCGAAAGTATGAGACTGATGGGGTCAAATCCCAGACCTATCCCAGACCTAACTTGCGTTATCCTCTAAAATATTGATTGAAACCAGGTTTAATCGACTGTTTCAGTGTGGTACCACATTACTACGTGATCCAAACCAGAAAAGCCAGGATCCGTTCAACAAGTATGTGAAGAATGCGAAAGTATGAGTCTGATCAGTGAAAATCCCAGACCTAACCCAGGCCTAACATGCGTCATCCTCTAAAATATTGATTGAAACCAGGTTTAATCGACTGTTTCAGCGTGGTACCACATTACTACGTGATACAATCCAGAAACAGCCCAGGATCTAGCCATGAAGTATGAGAAATATGCGAAAGAATGAGCCTGATGAGCGCAAATCCCAGACCTAACCTAGACATCACATGAATTATTCTCTAAAATATTGATCGAAACCCGGTTTAATCGACTGTTTCAGTGTGGTACCACATTACTATGTTATACAAACCAGAAAATAACCCAGGATCTGTTCAACGAGTATGTGAAGTGTGCGAAAGTATGAGTCTGATGGGGTCAAATCCCAGACCTATCCCAGACCTAACTTGCGTTATCCTTTAAGATATTGATGGAAACCAAGTTTAATTGACTGTTTCAGTGTGGTACCACATTACCACGTGATCTAATCCAGAAATAGCCCAGGATCTAGCCATGAAGTATGAGAAATATGCGAAAGTATGAGCCTGACGAGGGCAAATCCTAGACCTCACCCAGACCTAACATGCGTTATCCTCTAAAATATTTATCAAGACCAGGTTTAATTGACTGTTTCAGTGTGGTACCACATTACTACGTGATCCAATCCAGAAATAGCCCAGGACCTAGCCATGATGTATGAGAAATATGCGAAAGTATGCGCCTGATGAGGGCAAATCCTAGACCTATCCCAGACCTAACATGCGTTATCCTCTAAAATATTTAACAAGACCAAGTTTAATTGATTGTTTCAGTGTGGTCCCACATTACCACGTGATCCAAACCAGAAAAAACACATGATCCGTTCAACAAGTATGTGAAGAATGCGAAACTATGAGTCTGATGAGTGAAAATCCCAGGGCTAACCTAGACCTAACATGCGTTATCCTCTAAAATATTGATCGCAACCAGGTTTAATCGACTGTTTCAGTGTGGTACCACATTACTATGTGATCCAAACCAGAAAATAACCCAGGATCTGTTCAACGAGTATGTGAACTGTGCGAAAGTATGAGTCTGATGAGGGCAAATCCCAGACCTATCCCAGACCTAACATGCGTTATCCTCTAAAATATTTATCAAGATCAGGTTTAATTGATTGTTTCAGTGTGGTCCCACACTACTACGTGATCCAAACCAGAAAAAACCCAGGATCTGTTCAACAAGTATGTGAGAAACGCGGAAAGTATGAGCCTGATGAGGGCAAATCCCAGACCTATCCCAGACCTAACTTGCGTTGTCCTCTAAGATAATGATGGAAACCAGGTCTAATTGACTGTTTCAGTGTTGTACTTCATTACTACGTGATGCAATCCAGAAAAAGCCCAGCATCTAGCCATCAAGTATGAGAAATATGCGAACGAATGAGCCTGATGAGAGCAAATCCCAGACCTAACCTAGACATAACATTCTCTAAAATATTGATCGAAACCAGGTTTAATTGACTGTGTCAGTGTGGTCCCACATTACTACGTGATCCAAACCAGAAAATAACCCAGGATCCGTTCAACAAGTATGTGAAGGATGCGAAAGTATGAGTCTGATGAGTGAAAATCCCAGGCCTAACCTAGACCTAACATGCGTTATCCTCAAAAATATTGATCGAAACCTGGTTTAATCGACTGTTTCAGTGTGGTACCACATTACTATGTGATCCAAACCAGAAAATAACCCAGGATCTGTTCCACGAGTATGTGAAGTGTGCGAAAGTATGAGTCTGATGAGGTCAAATCCCAAACCAATCCCAGACTTAACTTGCGTTATCCTCTAAAATATTGATCGAAACCAGGTTTAATCGCCTGTTTCAGTGTGGTACCACATTACTACGTGATCCAAACCAGAAAAAACCCAGGATCCGTTCAACATGTATGTGAAAAACGCGAAAGTATGAGCCTGATGAGGGCAAATCCCAGACCTATCCCAGACCTAACTTGCGTTGTCCTCTAAGATATTGATCCAAACCAGGTTTAATGGACTGTTTCAGTGTGGTACCACACTACTACGTGATCCAAACCAGAAAAAACCCAGGATCCGTACAACAAGTATGTGAAGAATGCGAAAGTATGAGTCTGATGAGTGAAAATCCCAGACCTAACCTAGACCTAACATGCGTTATCCTGTAAAATATTGATCCAAGCCAGGTTTAATGGACTGTTTCAGTGTGGTACCACACTACTACGTGATCCAAACCAGAAAAAACCCAGGATCTGTTCAACAAGTATGTAAAAAACGCAAAAGTATGAGTCTGATGAGTGAAAATCCCAGGGCTAACCTAGACCTAACATGCGTTATCCTCTAAAATATTGACCGAAACCAGGTTTAATCGACTGTTTCAGTGTGGTACCACATTACTACGTGATCCAAACCAGAAAAAACCCAGGATCTGTTCAACATGTATGTGAAAAACGCGAAAGTATGAGCCTGATGAGGGCAAATCCCAGACCTATCCCAGACCTAACTTGCGTTGTCCTCTAAGATATTGATGGAAACCAGGTTTAATTGACTGTTTCTGTGTTGTACTTCATTACTGCCTGATGCAATCCAGAAAAAGCCCAGCATCTAGCCATCAAGTATGAGAAATATGCGAAAGAATGAGCCTGATGAGAGCAAATCCAAGACCTAACCTAGACCTAACATGTATTATTCTCAAAAATATTGATCGAAACCAGGTTTAATTGACTGTTTCAGTGTGGACCCACATTACTACGTGATCCAAACCAGAAAAAACCCGGGATCCGTACAACAAGTATGTGAAGAATGCGAAAGTATGAGTCTGATGAGTGAAAATCCCCGAACTAACCTAGACCTAACATGCGTTATCCTCTAAAATATTGATCCAAACCAGGTTTAATGGACTGTTTCAGTGTGGTACCACACTACTACGTGATCCAAACCAGAAAAAACCCAGGATCTGTTCAACATGTATGTGAAAAACGCGAAAGTATGAGCCTGATGAGGGCAAATCCCAGACCTATCCCAGACCTAACTTGCGTTGTCCTCTAAGATATTGATGGAAACCAGGTTCAATTGACTGTTTCTGTGTTGTACTTCATTACTACGTGATGCAATCCAGAAAAAGCCCAGCATCTAGCCATCAAGTATGAGAAATATGCGAAAGAATGAGCCTGATGAGAGCAAATCCCAGACCTAACCTAGACCTAACATGTATTATTCTCTAAAATATTTATCAAGACCAGGTTTAATTGATTGTTTCAGTGTGGTCCCACATTACTAAGTGATGCAAACCAGAAAAAACCCAGGATCTGTTCAACGAGTATGTGAAGTGTGCGAAAGTATGAGACTGATGGGGTCAAATCCCAGACCTATCCCAGACCTAACTTGCGTTATCCTCTAAAATATTGATTGAAACCAGGTTTAATCGACTGTTTCAGTGTGGTACCACATTACTACGTGATCCAAACCAGAAAAGCCAGGATCCGTTCAACAAGTATGTGAAGAATGCGAAAGTATGAGTCTGATCAGTGAAAATCCCAGACCTAACCGAGGCCTAACATGCGTTATCCTCTAAAATATTGATCGAAACCAGGTTTAATTGACTGTTTCAGCGTGGTGCCACATTACTACGTGATACAATCCAGAAACAGCCCAGGATCTAGCCATGAAGTATGAGAAATATGCGAAAGTATGAGCCTGATGAGGGCAAATCCTAGACCTAACCCAGACCTAACATGCGTTATCCTCTAAAATATTGATCCAAACCAGGTTTAATGGAATCTTTCAGTGTGGTACCACATTACTACGTGATCCAATCCAGAAATAGCCCAGGATCTAGCCATGAAGTATGAGAAATATGCGAAAATATGAGCCTGATGAGGGCAAATCCTAGACCTAACCCAGACCTAACATGCGTTATTCTCTAAAATATTGATGGAAACCAGGTTTAATTGACTATTTCAGTGTTGTACTTCATTACTACGTCATGCAATCCAGAAAAAGCCCAGGATCTAGCCATCAAGTATGAGAAATATGCGAAAGAATGAGCCTGATGAGAGCAAATCCCAGACCTAACCTAGACCTAACATGAATTATTCTCTAAAATATTGATCGAAACCTGGTTTAATCGACTGTTTCAGTGTGGTACCACATTACTATGTGATCCAAGCCAGAAAATAACCCAGGATCCGTTCAACAAGTATGTGAAGAATGCGAAAGTATGAGTCTGATGAGTGAAAATCCCAGACCTAACCTAGACATAACATGCGTTATCCTCTAAAATATTGATCCAAACCAGGTTTAATGGACTGTTTCAGTGTGGTACTACATTACTACGTGATCCAAACCAGAAAGAACCCAGGATCCGTTCAACAAGTATGTGAAGAATGCGAAAGTATGAGTCTGATGAGTGAAAATCCCAGATCTAACCGAGGCCTAACATGCGTCATCCTCTAAAATATTGATTGAAACCAGGTTTAATTGACTGTTTCAGCGTGGTACCACATTACTACGTGATACAATCCAGAAACAGCCCAGGATCTAGCCATGAAGTATGAGAAATATGCGAAAGTATGAGCCTGATGAGGGCAAATCCTAGACCTAACCCAGACCTAACATGCGTTATCCTCTAAAATATTTATCAAGACCAGGTTTAAATGATTGTTTCAGTGTGGTCCCACATTACTAAGTGATGCAATCCAGAAAAAACCCAGGATCTGTTCAACGAGTATGTGAAGTGTGCGAAAGTATGAGACTGATGGGGTCAAATCCCAGACCTATCCCAGACCTAACTTGCGTTATCCTCTAAAATATTGATTGAAACCGGGTTTAATCGACTGTTTCAGTGTGGTACCACATTACTACGTGATCCAAACCAGAAAAAACCCAGGATCCGTTCAACAAGTATGTGAAGAATGCGAAAGTATGAGTCTGATCAGTGAAAATCCCAGACCTAACCGAGGCCTAACATGCGTTATCCTCTAAAATATTGATTGAAACCAGGTTCAATTGACTGTTTCAGCGTGGTACCACATTACTACGTGATACAATCCAGAAACAGCCCAGGATCTACCCATGAAGTATGAGAAATATGCGAAAGTATGAGCCTGATGAGGGCAAATCCTAGACCTAACCCAGACCTAACATGCGTTATCCTCTAAAATATTGATCCAAACCAGGTTTAATGGACTCTTTCAGTGTGGTACCACATTACTACGTGATCCAATCCAGAAATAGCCCAGGATCTAGCCATGAAGTATGAGAAATATGCGAAAATATGAGCCTGTTGAGGGCAAATCCTAGACCTAATCCAGACCTAACATGCGTTATTCTCTAAAATATTGATTGAAACCAGGTTTAATTGACTGTTTCAGCGTGGTACCACATTACTACGTGATACAATCCAGAAACAGCCCAGGATCTAGCCATGAAGTATGAGAAATATGCGAAAGTATGAGCCTGATGAGGGCAAATCCTAGACCTAACCCAGACCTAACATGCGTTATCCTCTAAAATATTTATCAAGACCAGGTTTAATTGATTGTTTCAGTGTGGTCCCACATTACTAAGTGATGCAAACCAGAAAAAACCCAGGATCTGTTCAACGAGTATGTGAAGTGTGCGAAAGTATGAGACTGATGGGGTCAAATCCCAGACCTATCCCAGACCTAACTTGCGTTATCCTCTAAAATATTGATTGAAACCGGGTTTAATCGACTGTTTCAGTGTGGTACCACATTACTACGTGATCCAAACCAGAGAAAACCCAGTATCCGCTCAACAAGTATGTGAAGAATGCGAAAGTATGAGTCTGATCAGTGAAAATCCCAGACCTAACCGAGGCCTAACATGCGTTATCCTCTAAAATATTGATTGAAACCAGGTTCAATTGACTGTTTCAGCGTGGTACCACATTACTACGTGATACAATCCAGAAACAGCCCAGGATCTACCCATGAAGTATGAGAAATATGCGAAAGTATGAGCCTGATGAGGGCAAATCCTAGACCTAACCCAGACCTAACATGCGTTATCCTCTAAAATATTGATCCAAACCAGGTTTAATGGACTCTTTCAGTGTGGTACCACATTACTACGTGATCCAATCCAGAAATAGCCCAGGATCTAGCCATGAAGTATGAGAAATATGCGAAAATATGAGCCTGTTGAGGGCAAATCCTAGACCTAATCCAGACCTAACATGCGTTATTCTCTAAAATATTGATGGAAACCAGGTTTAATTGACTGTTTCAGTGTTGTACTTCATTACTACGTCATGCAATCCAGAAAAAGCCCAGGATCTAGCCATCAAGTATGAGAAATATGCGAAAGAATGAGCCTGATGAGAGCAAATCCCAGACCTAACCTAGACCTAACATGAATTATTCTCTAAAATATTGATCGAAACCTGGTTTAATCGACTGTTTCAGTGTGGTACCACATTACTATGTGATCCCAGCCAGAAAATAACCCAGGATCTGTTCAAGGAGTATGTGAAGTGTGCGAAATTATGAGTCTGATGAGGTCAAATCCCTGACCTATCCCAGACCTAACTTGCGTTGTCCTCTAAGATATTGATGGAAACCAGGTTTAATTGACTGTTTCTGTGTTGTACTTCATTACTACGTGATGCAATCCAGAAAAAGCCCAGCATCTAGCCATCAAGTATGAGAAATATGCGAAAGAATGAGCCTGATGAGAGCAAATCCAAGACCTAACCTAGACCTAACATGTATTATTCTCAAAAATATTGATCCAAACCAGGTTTAATGGACTGTTTCAGTGTGGTACCATATTACTACGTGATCCAAACCAGAAAAAACCCAGGAGCTGTTCAACATGTATGTGAAAAACGCGAAAGTATGAGCCTGATGAGGGCAAATCCCAGACCTATCCCAGACCTAACTTGCGTTGACCTCTAAGATATTGATGGAAACCAGGTTTAATTGACTGTTTCAGTGTGGTCCCACATAACTACGTGATCCAAACCAGAAAAAACCCGGGATCCGTACAACAAGTATGTGAAGAATGCGAAAGTATGAGTCTGATGAGTGAAATTCCCCGACCTAACCTAGACCTAACATGCGTTATCCTCTAAAATATTGATCCAAACCAGGTTTAATGGACTGTTTCAGTGTGGTACCATACTACTACGTGATCCAAACCAGAAAAAACCCAGGATCTGTTCAACATGTATGTGAAAAACGCGAAAGTATGAGCCTGATGAGGGCAAATCCCAGACCTATCCCAGACCTAACTTGCGTTGTCCTCTAAGATATTGATGGAAACCAGGTTTAATTGACAGTTTCTGTGTTGTACTTCATTACTACGTGATGCAATCCAGAAAAAGCCCAGCATCTAGCCATCAAGTATGAGAAATATGCGAAAGAATGAGCCTGATGAGAGCAAATCCCAGACCTAACCTAGTCCTAACATGTATTATCCTGTAAAATATTGATCCAAACCAGGTTTAATGGACTGTTTCAGTGTGGTACCACACTACTACGTGATCCAAACCAGAAAAACCCCAAGATCTGTTCAACAAGTATGTGAAAAACGCAAAAGTATGAGTCTGATGAGTGAAAATCCCAGGGCTAACCCAGACCTAACATGCGTTATCCTCTAAAATATTGATCGAAACCAGGTTTAATCGACTGTTTCAGTGTGGTACCACATTACTACGTGATCCAAACCAGAAAAAACCCAGGATCCGTTCAACAAGTATGTGAAGAATGCGAAAGTATGAGTCTGATGAGTTGAAATCCCCGACCTAACCTAGACCTAACATGCGTTATCCTCTAAAATATTGATCCAAACCAGGTTTAATGGACTGTTTCAGTGTGGTACCACACTACTACGTGATCCAAACCAGAAAAAACCCAGGATCTGTTCAACATGTATGTGAAAAACGCGAAAGTATGAGCCTGATGAGGGCAAATCCCAGACCTATCCCAGACCTAACTTGCGTTGTCCTCTAAGATATTGATGGAAACCAGGTTTAATTGACTGTTTCTGTGTTGTACTTCATTACTACGTGATGCAATCCAGAAAAAGCCCAGCATCTAGCCATCAAGTATGAGAAATATGCGAAAGAATGAGCCTGATGAGAGCAAATCCAAGACCTAACCTAGACCTAACATGTATTATTCTCAAAAATATTGATCGAAACCAGGTTTAATTGACTGTTTCAGTGTGGTCCCACATTACTACGTGATCCAAACCAGAAAAAACCCGGGATCCGTACAACAAGTATGTGAAGAATGCGAAAGTATGAGTCTGATGGGTGAAAATCCCCGACCTAACCTAGACCTAACATGCGTTATCCTCTAAAATATTGATCCAAACCAGGTTTAATGGACTGTTTCAGTGTGGTACCACACTACTACGTGATCCAAACCAGAAAAATCCCAGGATCTGTTCAACATGTATGTGAAAAACGCGAAGGTATGAGCCTGATGAGGGCAAATCCAAGACCTATCCCAGACCTAACTTGCGTTCTCCTCTAAGAGTTTGATGGAAACCAGGTTTAATTGACTGTTTCAGTGTGGTACCACATTACTACGTGATCTAATCCAGAAATAGCCCAGGATCTAGCCATGAAGTATGAGAAATATGCGGAAGTATGAGCCTGACGAGGGCAAATCCTAGACCTAACCCAGACCTAACATGCGTTATCCTCTAAAATATTTATCAAGACCAGGTTTAATTGATTGTTTCAGTGTAGTTCCACATTACTACGTGATCCAAACCAGAAAAAACCCAGGATGTGATCAACGAGTATGTGAAGTGTGCGAAAGTATGAGTCTGATGAGGGCAAATCCCCGACCTATCCCAGACCTAACATGCGTTATCCTCTAAAATATTTATCAAGACCAGGTTTAATTGATTGTTTCAGTGTGGTCCCACATTACTACGTGATCCAAACCAGAAAAAACCCATGATCCGTTCAACAAGTATGTGAAAAACGCGAAAGTATGAGCCTGATGAGGGCAAATCCCAGACCTATCCCAGACCTAACTTGCGTTGTCCTCTAAGATATTGATGGAAACCAGGTTTAATTGACTGTTTCTGTGTTGTACTTCATTACTACGTGATGCAATCCAGAAAAAGCCCAGCATCTAGCCATCAAGTATGAGAAATATGCGAAAGAATGAGCCTGATGAGAGCAAATCCAAGACCTAACCTAGACCTAACATGTATTATTCTCAAAAATATTGATCGAATCCAGGTTTAATTGACTGTTTCAGTGTGGTCCCACATTACTACGTGATCCAAACCAGAAAAAACCCGGGATCCGTACAACAAGTATGTGAAGAATGCGAAAGTATGAGTCAGATGAGTGAAAATCCCCGACCTAACCTAGACCTAACATGCGTTATCCTGTAAAATATTGATCCAAACCAGGTTTAGTGGACTGTTTCAGTGTGGTACCACACTACTACGTGATCCAAACCAGAAAAAACCCAGGATCTGTTCAACATGTATGTGAAAAACGCGAAAGTATGAGCCTGATGAGGGCAAATCCCAGACCTATCCCAGACCTAACTTGCGTTGTCCTCTAAGATATTGATGGAAACCAGGTTCAATTGACTGTTTCTGTGTTGTACTTCATTACTACGTGATGCAATCCAGAAAAAGCCCAGCATCTAGCCATCAAGTATGAGAAATATGCGAAAGAATGAGCCTGATGAGAGCAAATCCTAGACCTAACCTAGACCTAACATGTATTATTCTCAAAAATATTGATCGAAACCAGGTTTAATTGACTGTTTCAGTGTGGTCCCACATTACTACGTGATCCAAACCAGAAAAAACCCAGGATCCGTACAACAAGTATGTGAAGAATGCGAAAGTATGAGTCTGATGAGTGAAAATCCCAGGCCTAACCTAGACCTAACATGCGTTATCCTCAAAAATATTGATCGAAACCTGGTTTAATCGACTGTTTCAGTGTGGTACCACATTACTATGTGATCCAAACCAGAAAATAACCCAGGATCTGTTCAACGAGTATGTGAAGTGTGCGAAAGTATGAGTCTGATGAGGTCAAATCCCAAACCGATTCCAGACTTAACTTGCGTTATCCTCTAAAATATTGATCGAAACCAGGTTTAATCGACTGTTTCAGTGTGGTACCACATTACTACGTGATCCAAACAAGAAAAAACCCAGGATCCGTTCAACAAGTATGTGAAGAATGCGAAAGTATGAGTCTGATGAGTGAAAATCCCAGACCTAACCGAGGCCTAACATGCGTCATCCTCTAAAATATTGATTGAAACCAGGTTTAATTGACTGTTTCAGCGTGGTACCACATTACTACGTGATGCAATCCAGAAAAAGCCCAGGATCTAGCCATCAAGTATGAGAAATATGCGAAAGAATGAGCCTGATGAGAGCAAATCCCAGACCTAACCTAGACCTAACATGCGTTATCCTCTAAAATATTGAGCGAAACCAGGTTTAATGAACTGTTTCAGTGTGGTCCCACATTACTACGTGATCCAAACCAGAAAAAACCCAGGATCCGTTCAACAAGTATGTGAAGAATGCGAAAGTATGAGTCTGATGAGTGAAAATCCCAGACCTAACCGAGGCCTAACATGCGTCATCCTCTAAAATATTGATTGAAACCAGGTTTAATTGACTGTTTCAGCGTGGTACCACATTACTACGTGATACAATCCAGAAACAGCCCAGGATCTAGCCATGAAGTATGAGAAATATGCGAAAGTATGAGCCTGATGAGGGCAAATCCTAGACCTAACCCAGACCTAACATGCGTTATCCTCTAAAATATTTATCAAGACCAGGTTTAATTGATTGTTTCAGTGTGGTCCCACATTACTAAGTGATGCAAACCAGAAAAAACCCAGGATCTGTTCAACGAGTATGTGAAGTGTGCGAAAGTATGAGACTGATGAGTGAAAATCCCAGACCTAACCGAGGCCTAACATGCGTCATCCTCTAAAATATTGATTGAAACCAGGTTTAATTGACTGTTTCAGCGTGGTACCACATTACTACGTGATACAATCCAGAAACAGCCCAGGATCTAGCCATGAAGTATGAGAAATATGCGAAAGAATGAGCCTGATGAGCGCAAATCCCAGACCTAACCTAGACATCACATGAATTATTCTCTAAAATATTGATCGAAACCTGGTTTAATCGACTGTTTCAGTGTGGTACCACATTACTATGTTATCCAAACCAGAAAATAACCCAGGATCTGTTCAACGAGTATGTGAAGTGTGCGAAAGTATGAGTCTGACGGGGTAAAATCCCAGACCTATCCCAGACCTAACTTGCGTTATCCTCTAAAATATTGTTTGAAACCAGGTTTAATCGACTGTTTCAGTGTGGTACCACATTACTACGTGATCCAAACCAGAAAAAACCCAGGATCAGTTCAACAAGTATGTGAAGAATGCGAAAGTATGAGTCTGATGAGTGAAAATCCCAGGGCTAACCTAGACCTAACATGCGTTATCCTCTAAAATATTGATCCAAACCAGGTTTAATGGACTCTTTCAGTGTGGTACCACACTACTACGTGATAAAAACCAGAAAAAACCCAGGATCTGTTCAACAAGTATGTGAAAAACGCGAAAGTATGAGCCTGATGAGGGCAATTCCCAGACCTATCCCAGACCTAACTTGCGTTGTCCTCTAAGATATTGATGGAAACCAGGTTTAATTGACTGTTTCAGTGTTGTACTTCATTACTACGTGACGCAATCCAGAAAAAGCCCAGGATCTAGCCATCAAGTATGAGAAATATGCGAAAGAATGAGCCTGATGAGAGCAAATCCCAGACCTAACCTAGACCTAACATGAATTATTCTCTAAAATATTGATCGAAACCAGGTTTAATTGACTGTTTCAGTGTGGTCCCAGATTACTACGTGATCCAAACCAGAAAGAACCCAGGATCCGTTCAACAAGTATGTGAAGAATGCGAAAGTATGAGCCTGACGAGTGAAAATCACAGGCCTAACCTAGACCTAACATGCGTTATCCTCAAAAATATTGATCGAAACCTGGTTTAATCGACTGTTTCAGTGTGGTACCACATCACTACGTGATCCAAACCAGGAAATACCCAGGATCTGTTCAACGAGTATGTGAAGTGTGCGAAAGTATGAGGCTGATGAGTGAAAATCCCAGACCTAACCTAGACCTAACATGCGTTATCCTCTAAAATAATGATCCAAACCAGGTTCAATGGACTGTTTCAGTGTGGTACCATACTACTACGTGATCCAAACCAGAAAAAAACCAGGATCTGTTCAAAAAGTATGTGAAAAACGCGAAAGTATGAGCCTGATGAGGGCAAATCCAAGACCTATCCCAGACCTAACATGCGTTATCCTCTAAAATATTTATCAAGACCAGGTTTAATTGATTGTTTCAGTGTGGTCCCACATTACTACGTGATCCAAACCAGAAAAAACCCATGATCCGTTCAACAAGTATGTGAAGAATGCGAAAGTATGAGTCTGATGTGTGAAAATCCCAGACCTAACCAAGACCTAACATGCGTTATCCTCAAAAATATTGATCGAAACCTGGTTTAATTGACTGTTTCAGCGTCGTGCCAAATTACTACGTGATACAATCCAGAAACAGCCCAGGATCTAGCCATGAAGTATGAGAAATATGCGAAAGTATGAGTCTGATGAGTGAAAATCCCAGGGCTAACCTAGACCTAACATGCGTTATCCTCTAAAATATTGATCGCAACCAGGTTTAATCGACTGTTTCAGTGTGGTACCACATCACTACGTGATCCAAACCAGAAAATACCCAGGATCTGTTCAACGAGTATGTGAAGTGTGCGAAAGTGTGAGTCTGATGAGGTCAAATCCCAGACCAATCCCAGACTTAACTTGCGTTATCCTCTAAAATATTGATCGAAACCAGGTTTAATCGACTGTTTCTATGTGGTAGCACATTACTACGTGATCCAAACCAGAAAAAACCCAGGATCCGTTCAACAAGTATGTGAAGAATGCGAAAGTATGAGTCTGATGAGTGAAAATCCCAGACCTAACCTAGACCTAACATGCGTTATCCTCTAAAATAATGATCCAAACCAGGTTCAATGGACTGTTTCAGTGTGGTACCATACTACTACGTGATCCAAACCAGAAAAAACCCAGGATCTGTTCAAAAAGTATGTGAAAAACGCGAAAGTATGTGCCTGATGAGGGCAAATCCAAGACCTATCCCAGACCTAACTTGCGTTGTCCTTTAAGATATTGGTGGAAACCAAGTTTAATTGACTGTTTCAGTGTGGTACCATATTACTACATGATATAATCCAGAAATAGCCCAGGATCTAGCCATGAAGTATGAGAAATATGCGAAAGTATGAGCCTGACGAGGGCAAATCCTAGACCTCACCCAGACCTAACATGCGTTATCCTCTAAAATATTTATCAAGACCAGGTTTAATTGACTGTTTCAGTGTGGTACCACATTACTACGTGATCCAAACCAGAAAAAACCCAGGATCCGTACAACAAGTATGTGAAGAATGCGAAAGTATGAGTCTGATGAGTGAAAATCCCAGGCCTAACCTAGACCTAACATGCGTTATCCTCAAAAATATTGATCGAAACCTGGTTTAATCGACTGTTTCAGTGTGGTACCACATTACTATGTGATCCAAACCAGAAAATAACCCAGGATCTGTTCAACGAGTATGTGTAGTGTGCGAAAGTATGAGTATGATGAGGTCAAATCCCAAACCAATCCCAGACTTAACTTGCGTTATCCTCTAAAATATTGAACGAAACCAGGTTTAATCGACTGTTTCAGTGTGGTACCACATTACTACGTGATCCAAACCAGAAAAAACCCAGGATCCGTTCAACAAGTATGTGAAGAATGCGAAAGTATGAGTCTGATCAGTGAAAATCTCAGGCCTTACCTAGACCTAACTTGCGTTGTCCTCTAAAATATTGATGAAAACCAGGTTTCATTGACTGTTTCAGTGTGGTACTACATTACTACGTGATGCAATCCAGAAAAAGCCCAGGATCTAGCCATCAAGTATGAGAAATATGCGAAAGAATGAGCCTGATGAGAGCAAATCCCAGACCTAACCTAGACCTAACATGCGTTATCCTCTAAAATATTGAACGAAACCAGGCTTAATGAACTGTTTCAGTGTGGTCCCACATTACTACGTGATCCAAACCAGAAAAAACCCAGGATCAGTTCAACAAGTATGTGAAGAATGCGAAAGTATGAGTCTGATGAGTGAAAATCCCAGACCTAACCGAGGCCTAACATGCGTTATCCTCTAAAATATTGATTGAAACCAGGTTTAATTGACTGTTTCAGCGTGGTACCACATTACTACGTGATACAATCCAGAAAATAACCCAGGATCTGTTCAAAAAGTATGTGAAAAACGCGAAAGTATGAGCCTGATGAGGGCAAATCCAAGACCTATCCCAGACCTAACTTGCGTTGTCCTTTAAGATATTGATGGAAACCAAGTTTAATTGACTGTTTCAGTGTGGTACCACATTACTATGTGATCCAAACCAGAAAATAACCCAGGATCTGTTCAACGAGTATGTGAACTGTGCGAAAGCATGAGTCTGATGAGGGCAAATCCCTGACCTATCCCAGACCTAACATGCGTTATCCTCTAAAATATTGAGCGAAACCAGGTTTAATTGACTGTTTCAGTGTGGTCCCACATTACTACGTGATCCAAACCAGAAAATAACCCAGGATCTGTCAAACGAGTATGTGAAGTGTGCGAAAGTATGAGCCTGTTGCGAGCAAATCCCAGACCTAACCTAGACCTAACATGAATTATTCTCTAAAATATTGATCGAAACTAGGTTTAGTTGACTGTTTCAGTGTCGTCCCACATTACTACGTGATCCAAACCAGAAAAAACCCAGGATCCGTTCAACAAGTATGTGAAGAATGCGAAAGTATGAGTCTGATGAGTGAAAATCCCAGGCCTAACCTAGACCTAACATGCGTTATCCTCAAAAATATTGATCGAAACCTGGTTTAATCGACTGTTTCAGTGTGGTACCACGTTACTGTGTGATCCAAACCAGAAAATACCCAGGATCTGTTCAACGAGTATGTGAAGTGTGCGAAAGTGTGAGTCTGATGAGGTTAAATCCCAGACCAATCCCAAACTTAACTTGCGTTATCCTCTAAAATATTGATCGAAACCAGGTTTAATCGACTGTTTCAGTGTGGTACCACATTACTACGTGATCCAAACCAGAAAAAACCCAGGATCCGTTCAACAAGTATGTGAAGAATGCGAAAGTATGAGCCTGACGAGTGAAAATCCCAGACCTAACCTAGACATCACATGAATTATTCTGTAAAATATTGATCCAAACCAGGTTCAATGGACTGTTTCAGTGTGGTACCATACTACTACGTGATCCAAACCAGAAAAAACCCAGGATCTGTTCAAAAAGTATGTGAAAAACGCGAAAGTATGAGCCTGACGAGGGTAAATCCTAGACCTTACCCAGACCTAACATGCGTTATCCTCTAAAATAGTTATCAAGACCAGGTTTAATTGATTGTTTCAGTGTGGTTCCACATTACTACGTGATCCAAACCAGAAAAAACCCAGGATCTGTTCAACGAGTATGTGAAGTGTGCGAAAGTATGAGGCTGATGAGGGCAAATCCCCGACCTATCCCAGACCTAACATGCGTTATCCTCTAAAATATTTATCAAGACCAGGTTTAATTGATTGTTTCAGTGTGGTCCCACATTACTACGTGATCCAAACCAGAAAAAACCCATGATCCGTTCAACAAGTATGTGAAGAATGCGAAAGTATGAGTCTGATGAGTGAAAATCCCAGACCTAACCAAGACCTAACATGCGTTATCCTCAAAAATATTGATCGAAACCTGGTTTAATTGACTGTTTCAGCGTGGTACCAAATTACTACGTGATACAATCCAGAAACAGACCAGGATCTAGCCATGAAGTATGAGAAATATGCGCAAGTATGAGTCTGATGAGTGAAAATCCCAGGGCTAACCTAGACCTAACATGCGTTATCCTCTAAAATATTGATCGCAACCAGGTTTAATCGACTGTTTCAGTGTGGTACCACATCACTACGTGATCCAATCCAGAAAATACCCAGTATCTGTCAAACGAGTATGTGAAGTGTTCGAAAGTATGAGCCTGATGAGAGCAAATCCTAGACCTAACCTAGACCTAACATGAATTATTTATCTAAAATATTGATCGAAACTAGGTTTAATTGACTGTTTCAGTGTGGTCCCACATTACTACGTGATCCAAACCAGAAAAAACCCAGGATCCGTTCAACAAGTATGTGAAGAATGCGAAAGTATGAGTCTGATGAGTGAAAATCCCAGGCCTAACCTAGACCTAACATGCGTTATCCTCAAAAATATTGATCGAATCCTGGTTTAATCGACTGTTTCAGTGTGGTACCACATTACTATGTGATCCAAACCAGAAAATAACCCAGGATCTGTTCAACGAGTATGTGAAGTGTGCGAAAGTATGAGTCTGATCAGTGAAAATCTCAGGCCTTACCTAGACCTAACTTGCGTTGTCCTCTAAAATATTGATGAAAACCAGGTTTCATTGACTGTTTCAGTGTGGTACTACATTACTACGTGATGCAATCCAGAAAAAGCCCAGGATCTAGCCATCAAGTATGAGAAATATGCGAAAGAATGAGCCTGATGAGAGCAAATCCCAGACCTAACCTAGACATAACATGAATTATTCTCTAAAATATTCATCGAAACCAGGTTTAATTGACTGTTTCAGTGTGGTCCCACATTACTACGTGATCCAAACCAGAAAATAACCCAGGATCTGTCAAACGAGTATGTGAAGTGTGCGAAAGTATGAGCCTGATGAGAGCAAATCCCAGGCCTAACCTAGACCTAACATGCGTTATCCTCAAAAATATTGTTCGAAACCTGGTTTAATCGACTGTTTCAGTGTGGTACCATACTACTACGTGATCCAAACCAGAAAAAACCCAGGATCTGTTCAAAAAGTATGTGAAAAACGCGAAAGTATGAGCCTGATGAGGGCAAATCCAAGACCTATCCCAGACCTAACTTGCGTTGTCCTTTAAGACATTGATGGAAACCAAGTTTAATTGACTGTTTGAGTGTAGTACCACATTACTACGTGATCCAAACCAGAAAATACCCAATAACTGTTCAACGAGTATGTGAAGTGTGCAAAAGTGTGAGTCTGATGAGGTCAAATCCCAGACCAATCCCAGACTTAACTTGCGTTATCCTCTAAAATATTGATCGAAACCAGGTTTAATCGACTGTTTCAGTGTGGTACCACATTACTACGTGATCCAAACCAGAAAAAACCCAGGATCCGTTCAACAAGTATGTGAAGAATGCGAAAGTATGAGTCTGATGAGTGAAAATCCCAGACATAACCTAGACCTAACATGCGTTATCCTCTAAAATATTGATCCAAACCAGGTTCAATGGACTGTTTCAGTGTGGTACCATACTACTACGTGATCCAAACCAGAAAAAACCCAGGATCTGTTCAAAAAGTATGTGAAAAACGCGAAAGTATGAGCCTGATGAGGGCAAATCCAAGACCTATCCCAGACCTAACTTGCGTTGTCCTTTAAGACATTGATGGAAACCAAGTTTAATTGACTGTTTGAGTGTAGTACCACATTACTACGTGATGCAATCCAGAAATAGCCCAGGATCTAGCCATGAAGTATGAGAAATATGCGAAAGTATGAGCCTGACGAGGGCAAATCCTAGACCTTACCCAGACCTAACATGCGTTATCCTCTAAAATATTTATCAAGACCAGGTTTAATTGACTGTTTCAGTGTGGTACCACATTACTACGTGATCCAATCCAAAATAGCCCAGGATCTAGCCATGAAGTATGAGAAATATGCGAAAGTATGAGCCTGATGAGGGCAAATCCTAGACCTATCCCAGACCTAACATACGTTATCCTCTAAAATATTTATCAAGACCTGGTTTAATTGATTGTTTCAGTGTGGTCCCACATTACTACGTGATCCAAACCAGAAAAACCCATGATCCGTTCAACAAGTATGTGAAAAACGCGGAAAGTATGAGCCTGATGAGGGCAAATCCCAGACCTATCCCAGACCTAACTTGCGTTGTCCTCTAGGATAATGATAGAAACCAGGTTTAATTGACTGTTTCAGTGTTGTACTTCATTACTACGTGATGCAATCCAGAAAAAGCCCAGCATCTAGCCATCAAGTATGAGAAATATGCGAAAGAATGAGCCTGATGAGAGCAAATCCCAGACCTAACCTAGACATAACATGAATTATTCTCTAAAATATTCATCGAAACCAGGTTTAATTGACTGTTTCAGTGTGGTCCCACATTACTACGTGATCCAAACCAGAAAATAACCCAGGATCTGTCAAACGAGTATGTGAAGTGTGCGAAAGTATGAGCCTGATGAGAGCAAATCCCAGGCCTAACCTAGACCTAACATGCGTTATCCTCAAAAATATTGTTCGAAACCTGGTTTAATCGACTGTTTCAGTGTGGTACCACATTACTATGTGATCCAAACCAGAAAATAACCCAGGATCTGTTCAACGAGTATGTGAAGTGTGCGAAAGTATGAGTCTGATCAGTGAAAATCTCAGGCCTTACCTAGACATCACATGAATTACTCTGTAAAATATTGATCGAAACCTGGTTTAATCGACTCTTTCAGTGTGGTACCACATTACTATGTTATCCAAACCAGAAAATAACCCAGGATCTGTTCAACGAGTATGTGAAGTGTGCGAAAGTATGAGTCTGATCAGTGAAAATCTCAGGCCTTACCTAGACCTAACTTGCGTTGTCCTCTAAAATATTGATGAAAACCAGGTTTCATTGACTGTTTCAGTGTGGTACTACATTACTACGTGATGCAATCCAGAAAAAGCCCAGGATCTAGCCATCAAGTATGAGAAATATGCGAAAGAATGAACCTGATGAGAGCAAATCCCAGACCTAACCTAGACCTAACATTCGTTATCCTCTAAAATATTGAGCGAAACCAGGTTTAATTGACTGTTTCAGTGTGGTCCCACATTACTACGTGATCCAAACCAGAAAATAACCCAGGATCTGTCAAACGAGTATGTGAAGTGTGCGAAAGTATGAGCCTGATGAGAGCAAATCCCAGACCTAACCTAGACCTAACATGATTTATTCTCTAAAATATTGATCGAAACTAGGTTTAATTGACTGTTTCAGTGTCGCCCCACATTACTACGTGATCCAAACCAGAAAAAACCCAGGATCCGTTCAACAAGTATGTGAAGAATGCGAAAGTATGAGCCTGACGAGTGAAAATCCCAGGGCTAGCCTAGACCTAACATGCGTTATCCTCTAAAATATTGATCCAAACCAGGTTCAGTGGTCTGTTTCAGTGTGGTACCATACTACTACGTGATCCAAACCAGAAAAAACCCAGGATCTGTTCAAAAAGTATGTGAAAAACGCGAAAGTATGAGCCTGACGAGGGTAAATCCTAGACCTTACCCAGACCTAACATGCGTTATCCTCTAAAATATGTATCAAGACCAGGTTTAATTGATTGTTTCAGTGTGGTTCCACATTACTACGTGATCCAAACCAGAAAAAACCCAGGATCTGTTCAACGAGTATGTGAAGTGTGCGAAAGTATGAGGCTGATGAGGGCAAATCCCCGACCTATCCCAGAACTAACATGCGTTATCCTCTAAAATATTTATCAAGACCAGGTTTAATTGATTGTTTCAGTGTGGTCCCACATTACTACGTGATCCAAACCAGAAAAAACCCATGATCCGTTCAACAAGTATGTGAAGAATGCGAAAGTATGAGTCTGATGAGTGAAAATCCCAGACCTAACCAAGACCTAACATGCGTTATCCTCAAAAATATTGATCGAAACCTGGTTTAATTGACTGTTTCAGCGTGGTACCAAATTACTACGTGATACAATCCAGAAACAGACCAGGATCTAGCCATGAAGTATGAGGAATATGCGCAAGTATGAGTCTGATGAGGGCAAATCCTAGACCTAACCCAGACCTAACATGCGTTATCCTCTAAAATATTGATCGAAACCTGGTTTAATCGACTCTTTCAGTGTGGTACCACATTACTATGTTATCCAAACCAGAAAATAGCCCAGGATCTGTTCAACGAGTATGTGAAGTGTGCGAAAGTATGAGTCTGATGGGGTCAAATCCCAGACCTATCCCAGACCTAACATGCGTTATCCTCTAAAATATTGATCCAAACCAGGTTTAATGGACTCTTTCAGTGTGGTACCACACTACTACGTGATACAAACCAGAAAAAACCCAGGATCTGTTCAACAAGTATGTGAAAAACGCGAAAGTATGAGCCTGATGAGGGCAAATCCCAGACCTATCCCAGACCTAACTTGCGTTGTCCTCTAAGATATTGATGGAAACCAGGTTTAATTGACTGTTTCAGTGTTGCACTTCATTACTACGTGATGCAATCCAGAAAAAGCCCAGGATCTAGCCATCAAGTATGAGAAATATGCGAAAGAATGAGCCTGATGAGAGCAAATCCCAGACCTAACCTAGACCTAACATGAATTATTCTCCAAAATGTTGATCGAAACCAGGTTTAATTGACTGTTTCAGTGTGGCCCCACATTACTACGTGATCCAAACAAGAAAAAACCCAGGATCCGTTCAACAAGTATGTGAAGAATGCGAAAGTATGAGCCTGACGAGTGAAAATCCCAGGCCTAACCTAGACCTAACATGCGTTATCCTCAAAAATATTGATCGAAACCTGGTTTAATCGACTGTTTCAGTGTGGTACCACATCACTACGTGATCCAAACCAGAAAATACCCAGGATCTGTTCAACGAGTATGTGAAGTGTGCGAAAGTGTGAGTCTGATGAGGTCAAATCCCAGACCAATCCCAGACTTAACTTGCGTTATCCTCTAAAATATTGATCGAAACCAGGTTTAATCGACTGTTTCAGTGTGGTACCACATTACTACGTGATCCAAACCAGAAAAAACCCAGGATCCGTTCAACAAGTATGTGAAGAATGCGAAAGTATGAGCCTGACGAGTGAAAATCCCAGGGCTAGCCTAGACCTAACATGCGTTATCCTCTAAAATATTGATCCAAACCAGGTTCAATGGACTGTTTCAGTGTGGTACCATACTACTACGTGATCCAAACCAGAAGAAACCCAGGATCTAGCCATCAAGTATGAGAAATATGCGAAAGAATGAGCCTGATGAGAGCAAATCCCAGACCTAACCCAGGCCTAACATGAATTATTCTCTAAAATATTGATCGAAACCAGGTTTCATTCACTGTTTCAGTGTGGTACTACATTACTACGTGATGCAATCCAGAAAAAGCTCAGGATCTAGCCATCAAGTATGAGAAATATGCGAAAGAATGAGCCTGATGAGAGCAAATCCCAGACCTATCCCAGACCTAACTTGCGTTATCCTCCAAAATATTTATCAAGGCCAGGTTTAATTGAATGTTTCAGTGTGGTACCACATTACTATGTGATCCAAACCAGAAAAAACCCAGGATCCGTTCAACAAGTATGTGAAAAACGCGAAAGTATGAGCCTGATGAGGGCAAATCCCAGACCTGTCCCAGACCTAACTTGCGTTATCCTCTAAAATATTGATCGAAGCCAAGTTTAATCGGCTGTTTCAGTGTGGAACCACATTACTACGTGATCCAAGCCAGAAAAAAACCCAGGATCTTGTCAACGAGTATGTGAAGTGTGCGAAAGTATGAGTCTGATGAGGGCTATTCCCAGACCTATCCCAGACCGAGCTTGCGTGATCCTGTAAAATATTGATCGAAACCAGGTTTAATTGACTGTTTTAGTGTGGTACCACATTACTACGTGCTCCAGACCAGAAAAAACCCAGCATCTGTTTAACAAGTATGTGAAAAACGCGAAAGTATGAGCCTGATGAGGGCAAATCCCAGACTTATCCCAGACCTAACTTGCGTTGTCCTCTAAGATATTGATGGAAACCAGGTTTAATTGACTGCTTCAGTGTTGTACTTCATTACTACGTGATGCAATCCAGAAAAAGCCCAGGATCTAGCCATCAAGTATGAGAAATATGCGAAGGTATGAGCCTGATGAGGGCGAATCCCAGACCTATCCCAGACCTAACTTGCGTTATCCTCTAAAATATTCATCGAAATCAGGCTTAATTGACTGTTTCAGCGTGGTACCACATTACTACGTGATACAATCCAGAAACAGCCCAGGATCTAGCCATCAAGTATGAGAAATATGCGAAAGTATCAGCCTGATGAGGGCAAATCCTAGACCTAACCCAAACCTAACATGCGTTATCCTCTAAAATATTTATCAAGACCAGGTTTAATTGAATGTTCCAGTTTGGTACCACATTACTACGTGAACCAAACCAGAAAAAACCCAGGATCCGTTCAACAAGTATGTGAAGAATGCGAAAGTATGAGCCTGATGAGTGAAAATCCCAGGGCTAACCTAGACCTAGCATGCGTTATCCTCTAAAATATTGATCCAAACCAGGTTTAATGGACTGTTTCAGTGTGGTACCACTTTACTACGTGATCCAAAGCAGAAAAAACCCTCGATCACGTCAACATGTATGTTAAAACTGCGAAAGTATGACCCTGATGAGGACAAATCCCAGGCCTAACCTAGACCTAACATGCGTTGTCCTCTAAAATATTGATGGAAACCAGGTTGAGTTGACTGTTTCAGTGTTGTACTTCATTACTACGTGATGCAAACCGGAAAAAGCCCAGGATCTAGCCATCAAGTATGAGAAATATGCGAAAGAATGAGCCTGATGAGAGCAAATCCCAGACCTAACCTAGACCTGACATGAATTATTCTCTAAAATATTGATCAAAACCAGGTTTAATTGACTGTTTCAGTGTGGTACCACATTACTACGTGATCCAAACCAGAAATAGCCCAGGATCCAGCCATGAAGTATGAGAAATATGCGAAAGTATGTGCCTGATGGGGGCAAATCCTAGTCGTAACCCAGACCTAACATGCGTTATCCTCTAAAATATTTATCAAGACTAGGTTTAATCGGCTGTTTCAGTGTGGAACCACATTACTACGTGATCCAAGCCAGAAAAAAACCCAGGATCTTGTCAACGAGTATGTGAAGTGTGCGAAAGTATGAGTCTGATGAGGGCTATTCCCAGACCTATCCCAGACCGAGCTTGCGTGATCCTGTAAAATATTGATCGAAACCAGGTTTAATTGACTGTTTTAGTGTGGTACCACATTACTACGTGCTCCAGACCAGAAAAAACCCAGCATCTGTTTAACAAGTATGTGAAAAACGCGAAAGTATGAGCCTGATGAGGGCAAATCCCAGACTTATCCCAGACCTAACTTGCGTTGTCCTCTAAGATATTGATGGAAACCAGGTTTAATTGACTGCTTCAGTGTTGTACTTCATTACTACGTGATGCAATCCAGAAAAAGCCCAGGATCTAGCCATCAAGTATGAGAAATATGCGAAGGTATGAGCCTGATGAGGGCGAATCCCAGACCTATCCCAGACCTAACTTGCGTTATCCTCTAAAATATTCATCGAAATCAGGCTTAATTGACTGTTTCAGCGTGGTACCACATTACTACGTGATACAATCCAGAAACAGCCCAGGATCTAGCCATCAAGTATGAGAAATATGCGAAAGTATCAGCCTGATGAGGGCAAATCCTAGACCTAACCCAAACCTAACATGCGTTATCCTCTAAAATATTTATCAAGACCAGGTTTAATTGAATGTTCCAGTTTGGTACCACATTACTACGTGAACCAAACCAGAAAAAACCCAGGATCCGTTCAACAAGTATGTGAAGAATGCGAAAGTATGAGCCTGATGAGTGAAAATCCCAGGGCTAACCTAGACCTAGCATGCGTTATCCTCTAAAATATTGATCCAAACCAGGTTTAATGGACTGTTTCAGTGTGGTACCACTTTACTACGTGATCCAAAGCAGAAAAAACCCTCGATCACGTCAACATGTATGTTAAAACTGCGAAAGTATGACCCTGATGAGGACAAATCCCAGGCCTAACCTAGACCTAACATGCGTTGTCCTCTAAAATATTGATGGAAACCAGGTTGAGTTGACTGTTTCAGTGTTGTACTTCATTACTACGTGATGCAAACCGGAAAAAGCCCAGGATCTAGCCATCAAGTATGAGAAATATGCGAAAGAATGAGCCTGATGAGAGCAAATCCCAGACCTAACCTAGACCTGACATGAATTATTCTCTAAAATATTGATCAAAACCAGGTTTAATTGACTGTTTCAGTGTGGTACCACATTACTACGTGATCCAAACCAGAAATAGCCCAGGATCCAGCCATGAAGTATGAGAAATATGCGAAAGTATGTGCCTGATGGGGGCAAATCCTAGTCGTAACCCAGACCTAACATGCGTTATCCTCTAAAATATTTATCAAGACTAGGTTTAATTGAATGTTTCAGTGTGGTACGACATTACTACGTGAACCAAACCATAAAAAACCCAGGATCTGTTCAACAAGTATGTGAAGAATGCGAAAGTATGAGTCTGATGAGTGAAAATCCCAGACCTAACCTAGACCTAACATGCGTTATCCTCTAAAATATTGATCCAAACCAGGTTTAATGGACTGTTTCAGTGTGGTCCCACATTACTACGTGATCCAAACCAGAAAAAACCCGGGATCTGTTCAACAAGTATGTGAAAAACGCGAAAGTATGAGCCTGATGAGGGCAAATCCCAGACCTATCCCAGACCAAACTTGCGTTATCCTCTAAAATATTGATCGAAACCAGGTTTAATCGACTGTTTCAGTGTGGTACCACATTGCTACGTGATCCAAACCAGAAAAAACCCAGGATCAGTTCATCAAGTATGTGAAAAACGCGAAAGTATAAGCCTGATGAGGGCGAATCCCAGACGTATCCCAGACCTAACTTGCGTTATCCTCTATAATATTGATCGAAACCAGTTTTAATTGACTGTTTCGGCGTGGTACCACATTACTACGTGATACAATCCAGAAACAGCCCAGGATCTAGCCATGAAGTATGAGAAATATGCGAAAGTATGAGCCTGATGAGGGCAAATCCTAGACCTAACACAAACCTAACATGCGTTATCCTCTAAAATATTTATCAAGACCAGGTTTAATTGAATGTTTCAGTGTGGTACCACATTACTACGTGAACCAAACCTGAAAAAACCCAGGATCCGGTCAACAAGTATGTGAAGAATGCGAAAGTATGAGTCTGATGAGTGAAAGTCCCAGGGCAAACCTAGACCTAACATGCGTTATCCTCTAAAATATTGTTCCAAACCAGGTTTAATGGACTGTTTCAGTGTGGCACCACTTTACTACGTGATCCAAAGCAGAAAAAACCCTCGATCAGGTCAACATGTATGTTAAAACTGCGGAAGTATGACCCTGATGAGGGCAAATCCCAGGCCTAACCTAGACCTAACATGCGTTGTCCTCTAAAATATTGATGGAAACCAGGTTTAATTGACTGTTTCAGTGTTGTACTTCATTACTACGTGATCCAATCCAGAAATAGCCCAGGATCTAGCCATGAAGTATGAGAAATATGCGAATGTATGAGCCTGATGAGGGCAAATCCTAGACCTAACCCAGACCTAACATACGTTGTCCTCTAAAATATTTATCAAGACCAGGTTTAATTGATTGTTTCAGTGTGGTCCCACATTACTACGTGATCCAAACCAGAAAAAACCCAGGATCCGTTCAACAAGTATGTGAAGAATGCGAAAGTATGAGTCTGATGAGTGAAAATCTCGGGGCTAACCTAGACCTAACATGCGTTATCCTCTAAAATATTGATGCAAACCAGGTTTAATGGACTGTTGCAGTGTGGTACCACTTTACTACGTGATCCAAAGCAGAAAAAACCCTCGATCAGGAGAACATGTATGTTAAAACTGCAAAAGTATGATCCTGATGAGGGCAAATCCCAGGCCTAACCTAGACCTAACTTGCGTTGTCCTCTAAAATATTGATGGAAACCAGGTTTAATTGACTGTTTCAGTGTTGTACCTCATTACTACGTGATGCAATCCAGAAAAAACCCAGGATCTAGCCATCAAGTATGAGAAATATGCGAAAGTATGAGCCTGATGAGGGCGAATCCCAGACCTATCCCAGACCTAACATGCGTTATCCTCTAAAATATTAATCGAAACCAGGTTTAATCGACTGTTTCAGTGTGGTACCACATTACTACGTGATCCAAACAAGAAAAAAACCCAGGATCTTGTCAACGAGTATGTGAAGTGTGCGAAAGTATGAGTCTGATGAGGGCTAATCCCAGACCTAACCTAGACCTAACATGAATTATTCTCTAAAATATTGATCGAAACCAGGTTTAATTGACTGTTTTAGTTGTGGTACCACTTTACTACGTGATCCAAAGCAGAAAAAACCCTCGATCAGGTCAACATGCATGTTAAAACTGCGAAAGTATGAGCCTGATGAGGGCTAATCCCAGACCTATCCCAGACCTAACTTGCGTTATCCTCTAAAATAGTGGTCGAAACCAGGTTTAATTGACTGTTTTAGTTGTGGTACCACTTTACTACGTGATCCAAAGCAGAAAAAACACTCGATCAGGCCAACATGCATGTTAAAACTGCGAAAGTATGACCCTGATGAGGGCAAATCCCAGGCCTAACCTAGGCCTAACATGCGTTATCTTCTAAAATATTGAGCGAAACCAGGTTTAATTGACTGTTTCAGTGTGGTACCACATTACTACGTGATCCAATCCAGAAATAGCCCAGGATCTAGCCATGAAGTATGAGAAATATGCGAAAGTATGAGCCTGATGAGGGCAAATCCTAGACCTAACCCAGACCTAACATACGTTGTCCTCTAAAATATTTATCAAGACCAGGTTTAATTGATTGTTTCAGTGTGGCCCCACATTACTACGTGATCCAAACCAGAAAAACCCAGGATCCGTTCAACAAGTATGTGAAGAATGCGAAAGTATGAGCCTGATGAGGGCAAATCCTAGACCTAACCCAGACCTAACATACGTTGTCCTCTAAAATATTTATCAAGACCAGGTTTAATTGATTGTTTCAGTGTGGCCCCACATTACTACGTGATCCAAACCAGAAAAACCCAGGATCCGTTCAACAAGTATGTGAAGAATGCGAAAGTATGAGTCTGATGAGTGAAAATCCCAGGCCTAACCTAGGCCTAACATGCGTTATCTTCTAAAATATTGAGCGAAACCAGGTTTAATTGACTGTATCAGTGTGGTACTACATTACTACGTGATGCAATCCAGAAAAAGCTCAGGATCTAGCCATCAAGTATGAGAAATATGCGAGAGAATGAGCCTGATGAGAGCAAATCCAGGACCTATCCCAGACCTAACTTGCGTTATCCTCCAAAATATTTATCAAGGCCAGGTTTAATTGAATGTTTCAGTGTGGTACCACATTACTATGTGATCCAAACCAGAAAAAACCCAGGATCCGTTCAACAAGTATGTGAAAAACGCGAAAGTATGAGCCTGATGAGGGCAAATCCCAGACCTGTCCCAGACCTAACTTGCGTTATCCTCTAAAATATTGATCGAAGCCAAGTTTAATCGGCTGTTTCAGTGTGGAACCACATTACTACGTGATCCAAGCCAGAAAAAAACCCAGGATCTTGTCAACGAGTATGTGAAGTGTGCGAAAGTATGAGTCTGATGAGGGCTATTCCCAGACCTATCCCAGACCGAGCTTGCGTGATCCTGTAAAATATTGATCGAAACCAGGTTTAATTGACTGTTTTAGTGTGGTACCACATTACTACGTGCTCCAAACCAGAAAAAACCCAGCATCAGTTTAACAAGTATGTGAAAAACACGAAACTGTGAGCCTGATGAGGGCAAATCTTAGACCTAACCCAGACATAAGATGCGTTATCCTCTAAAATATTTATCCAGAACAGGTTTCATTGAATGTTTCAGTGTGGTACCACTTTACTACGTGATCCAATCCAGTAAAAACCCAGGATCCGTTCAACAAGTATGTGAAGAATGCGAAAGTACGAGTCTGCTGAGTGAAAATCCCCGGCCTAACCTAGACCTAACATGCGTTATCCTCACAAATATTGGTCGAAACCAGGTTTAATCGACTGTTTCAGTGTGGTACCACACTAGTACGTGACCCAAACCGGAAAAACCCAGGATCTGTTGAACAAGTATGTGAAAAACGCGAAAGTATGAGCCTGACGAGGGCAAATCCCAGACCTATCCCAGACCTAAGTTGCGTTATCCACAAAAATATTGATCGAAACCTGGTTTAATCGACTGTTTCAGTGTGGTACCACATTACTACGTGATCCAATCCAGAAATAGCCCAGGATCTAGCCATGAAATATGAGAAATATGCGAAAGTATGAGCCTGACGAGGGCAAATCCTAGACCTAACGCAGACCTAACATGCTTTATCCTCTAAAATGTTTATCAAGACCAGGTTTATTTGAGTGTTTCAGTGTGGTCCCTCATTACTACGTAATCCAAACCAGAAAAAACCCAGGATCCGCTCAACAAGTATGTGAAGAATACGAAAGTATGAGTCTGATGAGTGAAAATCCCAGGCCTAACCTAGACCTAACATGCGTTATCCTCAAAAATATTGATCGAAACCTGGTTTAATCGACTGTTTCAGTGTGGTACCACATTACTATGTGATCCAAACCAGAAAATAACCCAGGATCTGTTCAACGAGTATGTGAAGTGTGCGAAAGTATGAGTCTGATGAGGGCAAATCCCAGACCTATCCCAGACCTAACATGCGTTATCCTCTAAAATATTGATCCAAACAAGGTTTAATGGACTGTTTCAGTGTCGTACCACGCTACTACGTGATCCAAACCAGAAAAGACACAGGATCTGTTCAACAAGTATGTGAAAAACGCGAAAGTATGAGCCTGATGAGGGCAAATCCCAGACTTATCCCAGACCTAACTTGCGTTGTCCTCTAAGATATTGATGGAAACCAGGTTTAATTGACTGCTTCAGTGTTGTACTTCATTACTACGTGATGCAATCCAGAAAAAGCCCAGGATCTAGCCATCAAGTATGAGAAATATGCGAAGGTATGAGCCTGATGAGGGCGAATCCCAGACCTATCCCAGACCTAACTTGCGTTATCCTCTAAAATATTCATCGAAATCAGGCTTAATTGACTGTTTCAGCGTGGTACCACATTACTACGTGATACAATCCAGAAACAGCCCAGGATCTAGCCATGAAGTATGAGAAATATGCGAAAGTATCAGCCTGATGAGGGCAAATCCTAGACCTAACCCAAACCTAACATGCGTTATCCTCTAAAATATTTATCAAGACCAGGTTTAATTGAATGTTCCAGTGTGGTACCACACTACTACGTGAACCAAACCAGAAAAAACCCAGGATCCGTTCAACAAGTATGTGAAGAATGCGAAAGTATGAGTCTGATGAGTGAAAATCCCAGGGCTAACCTAGACCTAACATGCGTTATCCTCTAAAATATTGATCCAAACCAGGTTTAATGGACTGTTTCAGTGTGGTACCACTTTACTACGTGATCCAAAGCAGAAAAAACCCTCGATCACGTCAACATGTATGTTAAAACTGCGAAAGTATGACCCTGATGAGGACAAATCCCAGGCCTAACCTAGACCTAACATGCGTTGTCCTCTAAAATATTGATGGAAACCAGGTGAGTTGACTGTTTCAGTGTTGTACTTCATTACTACGTGATGCAAACCGGAAAAAGCCCAGGATCTATCCATCAAGTATGAGAAATATGCGAAAGAATGAGCCTGATGAGAGCAAATCCCAGACCTAACCTAGACCTGACATGAATTATTCTCTAAAATATTGATCAAAACCAGGTTTAATTGACTGTTTCAGTGTGGTACCACATTACTACGTGATCCAAACCAGAAATAGCCCAGGATCCAGCCATGAAGTGTGAGAAATATGCGAAAGTATGAGCCTGATGGGGGCAAATCCTAGTCGTAACCCAGACCTAACATGCGTTATCCTCTAAAATATTTATCAAGACTAGGTTTAATTGAATGTTTCAGTGTGGTACCACATTACTACGTGAACCAAACCATAAAAAACCCAGGATCTGTTCAACAAGTATGTGAAGAATGCGAAAGTATGAGTCTGATGAGTGAAAATCCCAGACCTAACCTAGACCTAACATGCGTTATCCTCTAAAATATTGATCCAAACCAGGTTTAATGGACTGTTTCAGTGTGGTCCCACATTACTACGTGATCCAAACCAGAAAAAACCCGGGATCTGTTCAACAAGTATGTGAAAAACGCGAAAGTATGAGCCTGATGAGGGCAAATCCCAGACCTATCCCAGACCAAACTTGCGTTATCCTCTAAAATATTGATCGAAACCAGGTTTAATCGACTGTTTCAGTGTGGTACCACATTGCTACGTGATCCAAACCAGAAAAAACCCAGGATCAGTTCATCAAGTACGTGAAAAACGCGAAAGTATGAGCCTGATGAGGGCGAATCCCAGACCTATCCCAGACCTAACTTGCGTTATCCTCTAAAATATTGATCGAAACCAGGTTTAATGGACTGTTTCAGTGTGGCACCACTTTACTACGTGATCCAAAGCAGAAAAAACCCTCGATCAGGTCAACATGTATGTTAAAACTGCGGAAGTATGACCCTGGTGAGGGCAAATCCCAGGCCTAACCTAGACCCAACATGCGTTGTCCTCTAAAATATTGATGGAAACCAGGTTTAATTGACTGTTTCAGTGTTGTACTTCATTACTACCTGATGCAATCCGGAAAAAGCCCAGGATCTAGTCATCAAGTATGAGAAATATGCGAAGGTATGAGCCTGATGAGGGCGAATCCCAGACCTATCCCAGACCTAACTTGCGTTATCCTCTAAAATAGTGATCGAAACCAGGTTTAATTGACTGTTTTAGTTGTGGTACCACTTTACTACGTGATCCAAAGCAGAAAAAACACTCGATCAGGTCAACATGCATGTTAAAACTGCGAAAGTATGACCCTGATAAGGCAAATCCCAGGCCTAACCTAGGCCTAACATGCGTTATCTTCTAAAATATTGAGCAAAACCAGGTTTAATTGACTGTTTCAGTGTAGTACCACATTACTACGTGATCCAATCCAGAAATAGCCCAGGATCTAGCCATGAAGTATGAGAAATATGCGAAAGTATGAGCCTGATGAGGGCAAATCCTAGACCTATCCCAGACCTTACATACGTTGTCCTCTAAAATATTTATCAAGACCAGGTTTAATTGATTGTTTCAGTGTAGTCCCACATTACTACGTGATCCAAACCAGAAAAAACCCAGGATCCGTTCAACAAGTATGTGAAGAATGCGAAAGTATGAGTCTGATGAGTGAAAATCTCGGGGCTAACCTAGACCTAACATGCGTTATCCTCTAAAATATTGATGCAAACCAGGTTTAGTGGACTGTTGCAGTGTGGTACCACTTTACTACGTGATCCAAAGCAGAAAAAACCCTCGATCAGGAGAACATGTATGTTAAAACTGCAAAAGTATGATCCTGATGAGGGCAAATCCCAGGCCTAACCTAGACCTAACTTGCGTTGTCCTCTAAAATATTGATGGAAACCAGGTTTAATTGACTGTTTCAGTGTTGTACCTCATTACTACGTGATGCAATCCAGAAAAAACCCAGGATCTAGCCATCAAGTATGAGAAATATGCGAAAGAATGAGCCTGATGAGAGCAAATCCCAGACCTAACCCAGACCTAACATGAATTATTCTCTAAAATATTAATCGAAACCAGGTTTAATTGAATGTTTCAGTGTGGTACCACTTTACTACGTGATCCAAAGCAGACAAAACCCTCGATCAGGAGAACATGTATGTTAAAACTGCAAAAGTATGATCCTGATGAGGGCAAATCCCAGGCCTAACCTAGACCTAACTTGCGTTGTCCTCTAAAATATTGATGGAAACCAGGTTTAATTGACTGTTTCAGTGTTGTACCTCATTACTACGTGATCCAAACCAGAAAAAACCCAGGATCCGTTCAACAAGTATGTGAAGAATGCGAAAGCATGAGTCTGATGAGTGAAAATCCCAGGCCTAACCTAGACCTAACATGCGTTATCCTCAAAAATATTGATCGAAACCTGGTTTAATCGACTGTTTCAGTGTGGTACCACATTACTATGTGATCCAAACCAGAAAATAACCCAGGATCTGTTCAACGAGTATGTGAAGTGTGCGAAAGTATGAGTCTGATGAGGTCAAATCCCAGACCAATCCCAGACTTAACTTGCGTTATCCTCTAAGATATTGATCGAAACCAGGTTTAATCGACTGTTTCAGTGTGGTACCACATTACTATGTGATCCAAACCAGAAAATAACCCAGGATCTGTTCAACGAGTATGTGAAGTGTGCGAAAGTATGAGTCTGATGAGGGCAAATCCCAGACCTAACCTAGACCTAACATGCGTTATCCTCTAAACAATTGATCCAAACCAGGTTTAATGGACTGTTTCAGTGAGGTACCACTTTACTACGTGATCCAAAGCAGAAAAAACCCTCGATCAGGTCAACATGTATGTTAAAACTGCGAAAGTATGACCCTGATCAGGGCAAATCCCAGGCCTAACCTAGACCTAACATGCGCTGTTCTCTAAAATATTGATGGAAACCAGGTTTAATTAACTGTCTCAGTGTTGTACTTCATTACTACGTGATGCACTCCAGAAAAAACCCAGGATCTGTTCAACGAGTATGTGAAGTGTGCGTAGGTATGAGTCTGATGAGGGCAAATCCCAGACCTATCCCAGACCTAACTTGCGTTATCCACTAAAATATTGATCGAAACCAGGTTTAACCGACTGTTTCAGTGTGGAACCACATTACTACGTGATCCAAACCAGATAAATCCCAGGATCCGTTCAACAAGTATGTGAAGAATGCGAAAGTATGAGTCTGATGAGTGAAAATCCCGGGCCTAACCTAGACCTAACATGCGTTGTCCTCAAAAATAGTGATCGAAACCTGGTTTAATCGACTGTTTCAGTGTGGTACCACATTACTATGTGATCCAAACCAGAAAATAACCCAGGATCTGTTCAACGAGTATGTGAAGTGTGCGAAAGTATGAGTCTGATGAGGGCAAATCCCAGACCTATCCCAGACCTAACATGCGTTATCCTCTAAAATATTTATCAAGACCAGGTTTAATTGATTGTTTCAGTGTGGACCCACATTACTACGTGATCCAAACCAGAAAAAACCCAGGATCCGTTCAACAAGTATGTGAAGAATGCGAAAGTATGAGTCTGATGAGTGAAAATCCCAGGCCTAACCTAGACCTAACATGCGTTATCCTCAAAAGTATTGATCGAAACCTGGTTTAATCGACTGTTTCAGTGTGGTACCACATTACTATGTGATCCAAACCAGAAAATAACCCAGGATCTGTTCAACGAGTATGTGAAGTGTGCGAAAGTATGAGTCTGATGAGGGCTAATCCCAGACCTACCCCAGACCTAACTTGCGTTATCCTCTAAAATATTTATCAAGACCAGGTTTAATTGATTGTTTCAGTGTGGACCCACATAACTACGTGATCCAAACCAGAAAAAACCCGGGATCCGTTCAACAAGTATGTGAAGAATGCGAAAGTATGAGTCTGATGAGTGAAAATCCCAGGCCTAACCTAGACCTAACATGCGTTATCCTCAAAAATATTGATCGAAACCTGGTTTAATCGACTGTTTCAGTGTGGTACCACATTACTATGTGATCCAAACCAGAAAATAACCCAGGATCTATTCAACGAGTATGTGAAGTGTGCGAAAGTATGAGCCTGATGAGGGCAAATCCCAGACCTATCCCAGACCTAACACGCGTTATCCTCTAAAATATTTATCAAGACCAGGTTTAATTGATTATTTCAGTGTGGACCCACATAACTACGTGATCCAAACCAGAAAAAACACAGGATCCGTTCAACAAGTATGTGAAGAATGCGAAAGTATGAGTCTGATGAGTGAAAATCCCAGACCTATCCCAGACCTAACTTGCGATATCCTCTAAAATATTGATCGAAACCAGGTTTAATTGACTGTTTTATTGTGGTACCACACTACTACGTGATCCAAACCAGAAAAAACCCAGGATCAGGTCAACAAGTATGAGAAGAATGCGAAAGTATGAGTCTGATGAGTGGAAAACTCAGGGCTAACCTAGCCCTAACATGCGTTATCCTCTAAAATATTTATCCAAACCAGGTTTAATGGACTGTTTCAGTGTGGTACCACACTACTACGTGATACAAACCAGAAGAAACCCAGGATCTGTTCAACAAGTATGTGAAAAACGCGAAAGTATGAGCCTGATGAGGGCGAATCCCAGACCTATGCCAGACCTAACTTGCGTTATCCTCTAAAATATTGATCGAAACCAGGTTTCATTGACGGTTTCAGCGTGGTACCACATTACTACGTGATACAATCCAGAAACAGCCCAGGATCTAGCCATGAAGTATGAGAGATATGCGAAAGTATGAGCCTGCTGAGTGCAAATCCTAGACCTAACCCAAGCCTAACATGCGTTATCCTCTAAAATATTTATCAAGACCAGGTTTAATTGATTGTTTCAGTGTGGACCCATATTACTACGTGATCCAAACCAGAAAAAACCCAGCATCCGTTCAACAAGTATGTGAAGAATGCGAAAGTATGAGTCTGATGAGTGAAAATCCCAGGCCTGACCTAGACCTAACTTGCGTTATCCTCTAAAACATTGATCGAAATCAGGTTTAATCGACTGTTTCAGCGTGGTACCACATTACTACGTGATGCAATCCAGAAAAAGCCCAGGATTTAGCCATCAAGTATGAGAAATATGCGAAAGAATGAGCCTGATGAGAGCAAATCCCAGACCTAACCTAGACATAACATGCGTTATCCTCTAAAATATTGAGCGAAACCAGGTTTAATGGACTGTTTCAGTGTGGTACCACATTACTATGTGATCCAAACCAGAAAATAACCCAGGATCTGTGCAACGAGTATGTGAAGTGTGCGAAAGTATGAGTCTGATGAGGTCAAATCCCAGACCTATCCCAGACCTAACTTGCGTTATCCACTAAAATATTGATCGAAACCAGGTTTAACCGACTGTTTCAGTGTGGTACCACACTACTTCGTGATCCAAACCAGAAAGAACCCAGGATCTGTTCAACAAGTATGTGAAAAACGCGAAACTGTGAGCCTGATGAGGGCAAATCTTAGACCTAACCCAGACCTAAGATGCGTTATCCTCTAAAATATTTATCCAGACCAGGTTTAATTGACTGTTTCAGTGTGGTCCCACATTACTACGTGATCCAAACCAGAAAAAACCCAGAATCCGTTCAACAAGTATGTGAAGAATGCGAAAGTATGAGTCTGATAAATGAAAATCCCAGGCCTAACCTAGACCTAACATGAGTTGTACTCTAAAATATTGATCGAAACCTGGTTTAATCGACTGTTTCAGTGTGGTACCACATTACTATGTGATCCAAACCAGAAAATATCCCAGGATCTGTGCAACGAGTATGTGATGTGTGCGAAAGTATGAGTCTGATGAGGTCAAATCCCAGACCTATCCCAGGCCTAACTTGCGTTATTCTCTAAAATATTGATCGAAACCAGGTTTAATTGACTGTTTTAGTTGTGGTACCACTTTACTACGTGATCCAAAGCAGAAAAAACCCTCGATCAGGTCAACATGCATGTTAAAACTGCGAAAGTATGAGCCTGATGAGGGCTAATCCCAGACCTATCCCAGACCTAACTTGCGTTATCCTCTATAATAGTGATCGAAACCAGGTTTAATTGACTGTTTTAGTTGTGGTACCACTTTACTACGTGATCCAAAGCAGAAAAAACACTCGATCAGGCCAACATGCATGTTAAAACTGCGAAAGTATGACCCTGATGAGGGCAAATCCCAGGCCTAACCTAGGCCTAACATGCGTTATCTTCTAAAATATTGATGGAAACCAGGTTTCATTCACTGTTTCAGTGTGGTACTACATTACTACGTGATGCAATCCAGAAAAAGCTCAGGATCTAGCCATCAAGTATGAGAAATATGCGAAAGAATGAGCCTGATGAGAGCAAATCCCAGACCTATCCCAGACCTAACTTGCGTTATCCTCTAAAATATTGATCGAAGCCAAGTTTAATCGGCTGTTTCAGTGTGGAACCACATTACTACGTGATCCAAGCCAGAAAAAAACCCAGGATCTTGTCAACGAGTATGTGAAGTGTGCGAAAGTATGAGTCTGATGAGGGCTATTCCCAGACCTATCCCAGACCGAGCTTGCGTGATCCTGTAAAATATTGATCGAAACCAGGTTTAATTGACTGTTTTAGTGTGGTACCACATTACTACGTGCTCCAAACCAGAAAAAACCCAGCATCTGTTTAACAAGTATGTGAAAAACGCGAAACTGTGAGCCTGATGAGGGCAAATCTTAGACCTAACCCAGACCTAAGATGCGTTATCCTCTAAAATATTTATCCAGAACAGGTTTCATTGAATGTTTCAGTGTGGTACCACTTTACTACGTGATCCAATCCAGTAAAAACCCAGGATCCGTTCAACAAGTATGTGAAGAATGCGAAAGTACGAGTCTGCTGAGTGAAAATCCCCGGCCTAACCTAGACCTAACATGCGTTATCCTCACAAATATTGGTCGAAACCAGGTTTAATCGACTGTTTCAGTGTGGTACCACACTAGTACGTGACCCAAACCGGAAAAACCCAGGATCTGTTGAACAAGTATGTGAAAAACGCGAAAGTATGAGCCTGACGAGGGCAAATCCCAGACCTATCCCAGACCTAAGTTGCGTTATCCTCAAAAATATTGATCGAAACCTGGTTTAATCGACTGTTTCAGTGTGGTACCACATTACTACGTGATCCAATCCAGAAATAGCCCAGGATCTAGCCATGAAATATGAGAAATATGCGAAAGTATGAGCCTGACGAGGGCAAATCCTAGACCTAACGCAGACCTAACATGCTTTATCCTCTAAAATGTTTATCAAGACCAGGTTTATTTGATTGTTTCAGTGTGGTCCCTCATTACTACGTAATCCAAACCAGAAAAAACCCAGGATCCGCTCAACAAGTATGTGAAGAATACGAAAGTATGAGTCTGATGAGTGAAAATCCCAAGGCTAACCTAGACCTAACATGCGTTATCCTCTAAAATATTGATCCAAACCAGGTTTAATGGACTGTTTCAGTGTGGTACCACTTTACTACGTGATCCAAAGCAGAAAAAACCCTCGATCACGTCAACATGTATGTTAAAACTGCGAAAGTATGACCCTGATGAGGACAAATCCCAGGCCTAACCTAGACCTAACATGCGTTGTCCTCTAAAATATTGATGGAAACCAGGTGAGTTGACCGCTTCAGTGTTGTACTTCATTACTACGTGATGCAAACCAGAAAAAGCCCAGGATCTATCCATCAAGTATGAGAAATATGCGAAAGAATGAGCCTGATGAGAGCAAATCCCAGACCTAACCTAGACCTGACATGAATTATTCTCTAAAATATTGAACAAAACCAGGTTTAATTGACTGTTTCAGTGTGGTACCACATTACTACGTGATCCAAACCAGAAAAAACCCAGGATCCGTTCAACAAGTATGTGAAGAATGCGAAAGTATGAGTCTGATGAGTGAAAATCCCAGGGCTAACCTAGACCTAACATGCGTTACCTTCTAAAATATTGATCGAAACCTGATTTAATCGACTGTTTCAGTGTGGTACCACTTTACTACGTGATCCAAAGCAGAAAAAACCCAGGATCTCTTCAACGAGTATGTGAAGTGTGCGAAAGTATGAGTCTGATGAGGGCAAATCCCAGACCTATCCCAGACCTAACTTGCGTTGTCCTCTAAGATATTGATGGAAACCAGGTTTAATTGACTGTTTCAGTGTTGTACTTCATTACTACGTGATGCAATCCAGAAAAAGCCCAGGATCTAGCCATCAAGTATGAGAAATATGCGAAAGAGTGAGCCTGATGATAGCAAATCCCAGACCTAACCTAGACCTAACATGAATTATTCTCTAAAATATTGATCGAAACTAGGTTTAATTGACTGTTTCAGTGTGGTCCCACATTAATACGTGATCCAAACCAGAAAAAACCCAGGATCCGTTCAACAAGTATGTGAAGAATGCGAAAGTATGAGCCTGATGAGTGAAAATCCCAGGCCTAACCTAGACCTAACATGCGTTATCCTCAAAAATATTGATCGAAACCTGGTTTAATCGACTGTTTCAGTGTGGTACCACATTACTATGTGGTCCAAACCAGAAAATATCCCAGGGTCTGTTCAACGAGTATGTGAAGAGTGCGAAAGTATGAGTCTGATGAGGTCAAATCCCAGACCAATCCCAGACTTAACTTGCGTTATCCTCTAAAATATTGATCGAAACCAGGTTTCATCGACTGTTTCAGTGTGGTACCACATTACTACGTGATCCAAACCAGAAAAAACGCAGGATCTGTGCAACGAGTATGTGAAGTGTGCGAAAGTATGAGTCTGATGAGGGCAAATCCCAGACCTATCCCAGACCTAACATGCGTTATCCTCTAAAATATTGATCCAAACCAGGTTTAATGGACTGTTTCAGTGTGGTACCACACTACTACGTGATCCAAACCAGAAAAAACCCAGGATCCGTTCAACAAGTATGTGAAGAATGCGAAAGTATGAGCCTGATGAGTGAAAATCCCAGGCCTAACCTAGACCTAACATGCGTTATCCTCAAAAATATTGATCGAAACCAGGTTTAATTGACTGTTTCAGTGTTGTACTTCATTACTACGTGATGCAATCCAGAAAAAGCCCAGGATCTAGCAATGAAGTATGAGAAATATGCGAAAGTATGAGCCTGATGAGGGTAAATCCTAGACCTAACCCAGACCTAAAATGCGTTATCCTCTAAAATATTTATCAAGACCAGGTTTAATTGAATGTTTCAGTGTGGTACCACATTACTACGTGATGCAATCCAGAAAAAGCCCAGGATCTAGCCATCAAGTTTGAGAAATATGCGAAAGAATGAGCCTGATGAGGGCAAATCCTAGACCTAACCCAGTCCTAACATGCGCTATGCTCTAAAATATTGATCGCAAGCAGGTTTAGTGGACTGTTTCAGTGTGGTACCACACTACTACGTGATCCAAACCAGAAAAAACCCAGGATCTGTTCAACAAGTATGTGAAAAACGCGAAAGTATGAGTCTGATGAGGTCAAATCCCAGACCTATCCCAGACTTATGTTGCGTTATCCTCAAAAATATTGATCGAACCTGGTTTAATCGACTGTTTCCGTGTGGTACCACATTACTATGCGATCCAAACCAGAAAATAACCCAGGATCTGTCAAACGAATTTGTGAAGTGTGCGAAAGTATGAGCCTGATGAGAGCAAATCCCAGACCTAACCTAGACCTAACATGAATTATTCTCTAAAATATTGATCGAAACCAGGTTTAATTGACTGTTTCAGTGTGGTACCACATTACTACGTGATCCAAACCAGAAAAAGCCCAGGATCAGTTCAACAAGTATGTGAAAAACGCGAAAGTATGAGTCTGATGAGGGCGAATCCCAGACATATGCCAGACCTAACTTGCGTTATCCTCTAAAATATTGATCGAAACCAGGTTTAATTGACTGTTTCAGCGTGGTACCACATTACTACGTGATACAATCCAGAAACAGCCCAGGATCTAGCCATGAAGTATGAGAAATATGCGAAAGTATGAGCCTGATGAGGGCAAATCCTAGACCTAACCCAGACCTAACATGCGTTATTCTCTAAAATATTTATCAAGATCAGGTTTAATTGAATGTTTCAGTGTGGTACCACATTACTACGTGAACCAAACCAGAAAAAACCCAGGATCCGTTCAACAAGTATGTGACGAATGCGAAAGTATGAGTCTGATGAGTGAAAATCCCAGGGCTAACCTAGACCTAACATGCGTTATCCTCTAAAATATTGATCCAAACCAGGTTTAATGGACTGTTTCAGTGTGGTATCACATTACTACGTGATCCAAAGCAGAAAAAACCCAGGATCTGTTCAACGAGTATGTGAAGTGTGCGAAAGTATGAGCCTGATGAGGGCAAATCCCAGACCTATCCCAGACCTAACTTGCGTTGTCCTCTGAGATATTGATGGAAACCAGGTTTAATTGACTGTTTCAGTGTGGTCCCACATTACTACGTGATGCAATCCAGAAAAAGCCCAGGATCTGTTCAACAAGTATGTGAAAAACGCGAAAGTATGAGCCTGATGAGGGCAAATCCCAGACCTATCCCAGACCTAACTTGCGTTGTCCTCTAAGATATTGATGGAAACCAGGTTTAATTGACTGTTTCAGTGTTGTACTTCATTACTACGTGATGCAATCCAGAAAAAGCCCAGGATCTAGCCATCAAGTATGAGAAATATGCGAAAGAATGAGCCTGATGATAGCAAATCCCAGACCTAACCTAGACCTAACATGAATTATTCTCTAAAATATTGATCGAAACCAGGTTTAATTGACTGTTTCAGTGTGGTCCCACATTAATACGTGATCCAAACCAGAAAAAACCCAGGATCCGTTCAACAAGTATGTGAAGAATGCGAAAGTATGAGCCTGATGAGTGAAAATCCCAGGCCTAACCTAGACCTAACATGCGTTAACCTCAAAAATATTGATCGAAACCTGGTTTAATCGACTGTTTCAGTGTGGTACCACATTACTATGTGGTCCAAACCAGAAAATAACCCAGGATCTGTTCAACGAGTATGTGAAGAGTGCGAAAGTATGAGTCTGATGAGGTCAAATCCCAGACCAATCCCAGACTTAACTTGCGTTATCCTCTAAAATATTGATCGAAACCAGGTTTCATCGACTGTTTCAGTGTGGTACCACATTACTACGTGATCCAAACCAGAAAAAACCCAGGATCTGTTCAACGAGTATGTGAAGTGTGCGAAAGTATGAGTCTGATGAGGGCAAATCCCAGACCTATC
This sequence comes from Colletes latitarsis, assembly GCF_051014445.1. NCBI lineage: Eukaryota > Metazoa > Arthropoda > Insecta > Hymenoptera > Colletidae > Colletes > Colletes latitarsis. The sequence goes on along the minus strand of NW_027488366.1, from coordinate 6,001,088 downwards.
CCAGACCTAACATGCGTTATCCTCTAAAATATTGATCCAAACCAGGTTTAATGGACTGTTTCAGTGTGGTACCACACTACTATGTGATCCAAACCTGAAAAAACCCAGGATCTGTTCAACAAGTATGTGAAAAACGCGAAAGTATGAGCCTGATGAGGGCAAGTCCAAGACCTATCCCAGACCTAACTTGCGTTGTCCTCTAAGATATTGATGGAAACCAGGTTTAATTGACTGTTTCAGTGTTGTACTTCATTACTACGTGATGCAATCCAGAAAAAGCCCAGGATCTAGCCATGAAGTATGAGAAATATGCGAAAGTATGAGCCTGATGAGGGCAAATCCTAGACCTAACCCAGACCTAAAATGCGTTATCCTCTAAAATATTTATCAAGACCAGGTTTAATTGAATGTTTCAGTGTGGTACCACATTACTACGTGATGCAATCCAGAAAAAGCCCAGGATCTAGCCGTCAAGTTTGAGAAATATGCGAAAGAATGAGCCTGATGAGGGCAAATCCTAGACCTGACCCAGTCCTAACATGCGTTATCCTCTAAAATATTGATCGCAAGCAGGTTTAATGGACTGTTTCAGTGTGGTACCACACTACTACGTGATCCAAACCAGAAAAAACCCAGGATCTGTTCAACAAGTATGTGAAAAACGCGAAAGTATGAGTCTGATGAGGTCAAATCCCAGACCCATCCCAGACTTATGTTGCGTTATCCTCAAAAATATTGATCGAAACCTGGTTTAATTGACTGTTTCAGTGTGGTACCACATTACTACGTGATCCAAACCAGAAAAAGCCCAGGATCAGTTCAACAAGTATGTGAAAAACGCGAAAGTATGAGTCTGATGAGGGCGAATCCCAGACCTATGCCAGACCTAACTTGCGTTATCCTCTAGGATATTGATGGAAACCAGGTTTAATTGACTGTTTCAGTGTTGTACTTCATTACTACGTGATGCCATCCACAAAAAGCCCAGGATCTAGCCATCAAGTATGAGAAATATGCGAAAGAATGGGCCTGATGAGAGCAAATCCCAGACCTAACCCAGACCTAACATGCGTTATCCTCTAAAATATTTATCAAGATCAGGTTTAATTGAATGTTTCAGTGTGGTACCACATTACTACGTGAACCAAACCAGAAAAAACCCAGGATCCGTTCAACAAGTATGTGAAGAATGCGAAAGTATGAGTCTGATGAGTGAAAATCCCAGGGCTAACCTAGACCTAACATGCGTTATCTTCTAAAATATTGATCGAAACCTGATTTAATCGACTGTTTCAGTGTGGTACCACTTTACTACGTGATCCAAAGCAGAAAAAACCCAGGATCTCTTCAACGAGTATGTGAAGTGTGCGAAAGTATGAGTCTGATGAGGGCAAATCCCAGACCTATCCCAGACCTAACTTGCGTTGTCCTCTAAGATATTGATGGAAACCAGGTTTAATTGACTGTTTCAGTGTTGTACTTCATTACTACGTGATGCAATCCAGAAAAAGCCCAGGATCTAGCCATCAGGTATGAGAAATATGCGAAAGAATGAGCCTGATGAGAGCAAATCCCAGACCTAACCTAGACCTAACATGAATTATTCTCTAAAATATTGATCGAAACCAGGTTTAATTGACTGTTTCAGTGTGGTCCCACCTTACTACGTGGTCCAAACCAGAAGAAACCCAGGATCCGTTCAACAAGTATGTGAAGAATGCGAAAGTATGAGTCTGATGAGTGAAAATCCCAGGCCTAACCTAGACCTAACATGCGTTTTCCTCAAAAATATTGATCGAAACCTGGTTTAATCGACTGTTTCAGTGAGGTACCACATTACTATGCGATCCAAACCAGAAAATAACCCAGGATCTGTCAAACGAGTATGTGAAGTGTGCGAAAGTATGAGCCTGATGAGAGCAAATCCCAGACCTAACCTAGACCTAACATGAATTATTCTCTAAAATATTGATCGAAACCAGGTTTAATTGACTGTTTCAGTGTGGTACCACATTACTACGTGATCCAAACCAGAAAAAACCCAGGATCAGTTCAACAAGTATGTGAACAATGCGAAAGTATGAATCTGATGAGTGAAAGTCTCAGGGCTAATCTAGACCTAACATGCGTTATCCTCTAAAATATTGATCGAAACCAGGTTTCATTGACTGTTTCAGTGTGGTACTACATTACTACGTGATGCAATCCAGAAAAAGCCCAGGATCTAGCCATCAAGTATGAGAAATATGCGAAAGAATGAGCCTGATGAGAGCAAATCCCAGACCTAACCTAGACCTAACATGCGTTATCCTCTAAAATATTGAGCGAAACCAGGTTTAATGGACTGTTTCAGTGTGGTACCACACTACTTCGTGATCCAAACCAGAAAGAACCCAGGATCTGTTCAACAAGTATGTGAAAAACGCGAAACTGTGAGCCTGATGAGGGCAAATCTTAGACCTAACCCAGACCTAAGATGCGTTATCCTCTAAAATATTTATCCAAACCAGGTTTAATTGACTGTTTCACTGTGGTCCCACATTACTACGTGATCCAAACCAGAAAAAACCCAGAATCCGTTCAACAAGTACGTGAAGAATGCGAAAGTATGAGTCTGATAAATGAAAATCCCAGGCCTAACCTAGACCTAACATGAGTTATACTCTAAAATATTGATCGAAACCTGGTTTAATCGACTGTTACAGTGTGGTACCACATTACTATGTGATCCAAACCAGAAAATAACCCAGGATCTGTTCAACGAGTATGTGTAGTGTGCGAAAGTATGAGTCTGATGAGGTCAAATCCCAGACCTATCCCAGACCTAACTTGCGTTATCCTCTAAAATATTGATCGAAACCAGGTTTAATCGACTGTTTCAGTGTGGTACCACATTACTACGTAATCCAAACGAGAAAAAACCCAGGATCAGTTCAACATGTATGTGAAGAGTGCGAAAGTATGAGTCTGATGAGTGAAAATCCCAGGGCTAACCTAGACCTAACATGCGTTATCCTCTAAAATATTGATGCAAACCAGGTTTAATGGACAGTTTCAGTGTGGCACCACACTACTACGTGATACAAACCAGAAAAAACCCAGGATCTGTTCAACATGTATGTGAAAAACGCGAAAGTATGAGCCTGATGAGGGCAAATCCCAGACCAATCCCAGACCTAACTTGCGTTTTCCTCTAAGATATTGATGGAAACCAGGTTTAATTGACTGTTTCAGTGTTGTACTTCATTACTACGTGATGCAATCCAGAAAAAGCCCAGGATCTAGCCATCAAGTATGAGAAATATGCGAAAGAATGAGCCTGATGAGAGGAAATCCCAGACCTAACCTAGACCTAACATGAATTATTCTCTAAAATATTGATCGAAACCAGGTTTAATTGACTGTTACAGTGTGGTCCCACATTACTACGTGATCCAAACCAGAAAAAACCCAGGATCCGTTCAACAAGTATGTGAAGAATGCGAAAGTATGAGCCTGATGAGTGAAAATCCCAGGCCTAACCTAGACCTAACATGCGTTATCCTCAAAAATATTGATCGAAACCTGGTTTAATCGACTGTTTCTGTGTGGTACCACATTACTATGTGGTCCAAACCAGAAAATAACCCAGGATCTGTTCAACGAGTATGTGAAGTGTGCGAAAGTATGAGTCTGATAAGGGCAAATCCCAGACCTATCCCAGACCTAACATGCGTTATCCTCTAAAATATTTATCAAGACCAGGTTTAATGGACTGCTTCAGTGTGGTACCACACTACTACGTGATCCAAACCTGAAAAAACCCAGGATCAGTTCAACATGTATGTGAAGAGTGCGAAAGTATGAGTCTGATGAGTGAAAATCCCGGGGCTAACCTAGACCTAACATGCGTTATCCTCTAAAATATTGATGCAAACCAGGTTTAATGGACAGTTTCAGTGTGGTACCACACTACTACGTGATACAAACCAGAAAAAACCCAGGATCTGTTCAACAAGTATGTGAAAAACGCGAAAGTATGAGCCTGATGAGGGCAAATCCCAGACCAATCCCAGACCTAACTTGCGTTTTCCTCTAAGATATTGATGGAAACCAGGTTTAATTGACTGTTTCAGTGTTGTACTTCATTACTACGTGATGCAATCCAGAAAAAGCCCAGGATCTAGCCATCAAGTATGAGAAATATGCGAAAGAATGAGCCTGATGAGAGGAAATCCCAGGCCTAACCTAGACCTAACATACGTTTTCCTCAAAAATATTGATCGAAACCTGGTTTAATCGACTGTTTCAGTGTGGTACCACATTACTATGCGATCCAAACCAGAAAATAACCCAGGATCTGTCAAACGAGTATGTGAAGTGTGCGAAAGTATGAGCCTGATGAGGGCAAATCCCAGACCTATCCCAGACCTAACTTGCGTTGTCCTCTGAGATATTGATGGAAACCAGGTTTAATTGACTGTTTCAGTGTGGTCCCACATTACTACGTAATGCAATCCAGAAAAAGCCCAGGATCTAGCCATCAAGTATGAGAAATATGTGAAAGAATGAGCCTGATGAGAGCAAATCCCAGACCTAACCTAGACCTAACATGAATTATTCTCTAAAATATTGATCGAAACCAGGTTTAATTGACTGTTTCAGTGTGGTCCCACATTACTACGTGATACAAACCAGAAAAAACCCAGGATCTGTTCAACAAGTATGTGAAAAACGCGAAAGTATGAGCCTGATGAGGGCAAATCCCAGACCTATCCCAGACCTAACTTGCGTTGTCCTCTAAGATATTGATGGAAACCAGGTTTAATTGACTATTTCAGTGTTGTACTTCATTACTACGTGATGCAATGCAGAAAAAGCCCAGGATCTAGCCATCAAGTATGAGAAATATGCGAAAGAATGAGCCTGATGATAGCAAATCCCAGACCTAACCTAGACCTAACATGAATTATTCTCTAAAATATTGATCGAAACCAGGTTTAATTGACTGTTTCAGTGTGGTCCCACATTAATACGTGATCCAAACCAGAAAAAACCCAGGATCCGTTCAACAAGTATGTGAAGAATGCGAAAGTATGAGCCTGATGAGTGAAAATCCCAGGCCTAACCTAGACCTAACATGCGTTATCCTCAAAAATATTGATCGAAACCTGGTTTAATCGACTGTTTCAGTGTGGTACCACATTACTATGCGATCCAAACCAGAAAATAACCCAGGATCTGTCAAACGAGTATGTGAAGTGTGCGAAAGTATGAGCCTGATGAGAGCAAATCACAGACCTAACCTAGACCTAACATGAATTATTCTCTAAAATATTGATCGAAACCAGGTTTAATCGACTGTTTCAGTGTGGTACCACATTACTACGTGATCCAAACGAGAAAAAACCCAGGATCAGTTCAACATGTATGTGAAGAGTGCGAAAGTATGAGTCTGATGAGTGAAAATCCCAGGGCTAACCTAGACCTAACATGCGTTATCCTCTAAAATATTGATGCAAACCAGGTTTAATGGACAGTTTCAGTGTGGTACCACACTACTACGTGATACAAACCAGAAAAAACCCAGGATCTGTTCAACAAGTATGTGAAAAACGCGAAAGTATGAGCCTGATGAGGGCAAATCCCAGACCAATCCCAGACCTAACTTGCGTTTTCCTCTAAGATATTGATGGAAACCAGGTTTAATTGACTGTTTCAGTGTTGTACTTCATTACTACGTGATGCAATCCAGAAAAAGCCCAGGATCTAGCCATCAAGTATGAGAAATATGCGAAAGAATGAGCCTGATGAGAGGAAATCCCAGACCTAACCTAGACCTAACATGAATTATTCTCTAAAATATTGATCGAAACCAGGTTTAATTGACTGTTACAGTGTGGTCTCACATTACTACGTGATCCAAACCAGAAAAAACCCAGGATCCGTTCAACAAGTATGTGAAGAATGCGAAAGTATGAGCCTGATGAGTGAAAATCCCAGGCCTAACCTAGACCTAACATGCGTTATCCTCAAAAATATTGATCGAAACCTGGTTTAATCGACTGTTTCAGTGTGGTACCACATTACTATGTGGTCCAAACCAGAAAATAACCCAGGATCTGTTCAACGAGTATGTGAAGTGTGCGAAAGTATGAGTCTGATAAGGGCAAATCCCAGACCTATCCCAGACCTAACATGCGTTATCCTCTAAAATATTTATGAAGACCAGGTTTAATGGACTGTTTCAGTGTGGTACCACACTACTACGTGATCCAAACCTGAAAAAACCCAGGATCTGTTCAACAAGTATGTGAAAAACGCGAAAGTATGAGCCTGATGAGGGCAAGTCCAAGACCTATCCCAGACCTAACTTGCGTTGTCCTCTAAGACATTGATGGAAACCAGGTTTAATTGACTGTTTCAGTGTTGTACTTCATTACTACGTGATGCATTCCAGAAAAAGCCCAGGATCTAGCCATGAAGTATGAGAAATATGCGAAAGTATGAGCCTGATGAGGGCAAATCCTAGACCTAACCCAGACCTAAAATGCGTTATCCTCTAAAATATTTATCAAGACCAGGTTTAATTGAATGTTTCAGTGTGGTACCACATTACTACGTGATGCAATCCAGAAAAAGCCCAGGATCTAGCCATCAAGTTTGAGATGTATGCGAAAGAATGAGACTGATGAGGGCAAATCCTAGACCTAACCCGGTCCTAACATGCGTTATCCTCTAAAATATTGATCGCAAGCAGGTTTAATGGACTGTTTCAGTGTGGTACCGCACTACTACGTGATCCAAACCAGAAGAAACCCAGGATCTGTTCAACAAGTATGTGAAAAACGCGAAAGTATGAGTCTGATGAGGTAAAATCCCAGACCTATCCCAGACTTATGTTGCGTTATCCTCAAAAATATTGATCGAAACCTGGGTTAATCGACTGTTTCAGTGTGGTACCACATTACTATGCGATCCAAACCAGAAAATAACCCAGGATCTGTCAAACGAGTATGTGAAGTGTGCGAAAGTATGAGCCTGATGAGAGCAAATCCCAGACATAACCTAGACCTAACATGAATTATTCTCTAAAATATTGATCAAAACCAGGTTTAATTGACTGTTTCAGTGTGGTACCACATTACCACGTGATCCGATCCAGAAATAGCCCTGCATACAGCCATGAAGAATGAGAAATATGCGAAAGTATGAGCCTGATGAGGGCAAATCCTAGACCTAACCCAGACCTAACTTGCGTTGTCCTCTAAGATATTGATGGAAACCAGGTTTAATTGACTGTTTCAGTGTGGTACCACATTACTACGTGATCCAAACCAGAAAAAGCCCAGGATCAGTTCAACAAGTATGTGAAAAACGCGAAAGTATGAGTCTGATGAGGGCGAATCCCAGACCTATGCCAGACCTAACATGCGTTATCCTCTAAAATATTGATCGAAACCAGGTTTAATTGACTGTTTCAGCGTGGTACCACATTACTACGTGATACAATCCAGAAACAGCCCAGGATCTAGCCATGAAGTATGAGAAATATGCGAAAGTATGAGCCTGATGAGGGCAAATCCTAGACCTAACCCAGACCTAACATGCGTCATCCTCTAAAATATTTATCAAGATCAGGTTTAATTGAATGTTTCAGTGTGGTACCACATTACTACGTGAACCAAACCAGAAAAAACCCAGGATCCGTTCAACATGTATGTGAAGAATGCGAAAGTATGAGTCTGATGAGTGAAAATCCCAGGGCTAACCTAGACCTAACATGTGTTATCCTCTAAAATACTGATCCAAGCCAGGTTTAATGGACTGTCTCAGTGTGGTACCACTTTACTACGTGATCCAAAGCAGAAAAAACCCAGGATCTGTTCAACGAGTATGTGAAGTGTGCGAAAGTATGAGCCTGATGAGGGCAAAACCCAGACCTATCCCAGACCTAACTTGCGTTGTCCTCTAAGATATTGATGGAAACCAGGTTTAATTGACTGTTTCAGTGTTGTACTACATTACTACGTGATGCAATCCAGAAAAAGCCCTGGATCTAACCATCAAGTATGAGAAATATGCGAAAGAATGAGCCTGATGAGAGCAAATCCCAGACCTAACCTAGACCTAACATGAATTATTCTCTAAAATATTGATCGAAACCAGGTTTAATTGACTGTTTCAGTGTGGTCCCACATTACTACATGATCCAAACCAGAAGAAACCCAGGATCCGTTCAACAAGTATGTGAAGAATGCGAAAGTATGAGTCTGATGAGTGAAAATCCCTGGCCTAACCTAGACCTAACATGCGTTATCTTCAAAAATATTGATCGAAACCTGGTTTAATCGACTGTTTCAGTGTGGTACCACATTACTATGCGATCCAAACCAGAAAATAACCCAGGATCTGTCAAACGAGTATGTGAAGTGTGCGAAAGTATGAGCCTGATGAGAGCAAATCCCAGACCTAACCTAGACCTAACATGAATTATTCTCTAAAATATTGATCGAAACCAGGTTTAATCGACTGTTTCAGTGTGGTACCACATTACTACGTGATCCAAACGAGAAAAAACCCAGGATCAGTTCAACATGTATGTGAAGAGTGCGAAAGTATGAGTCTGATGAGTGAAAATCCCAGGGCTAACCTAGACCTAACATGCGTTATCCTCTAAAATATTGATGCAAACCAGGTTTAATGGACAGTTTCAGTGTGGTACCACACTACTACGTGATACAAACCAGAAAAAACCCAGGATCTGTTCAACAAGTATGTGAAAAACTCGAAAGTATGAGCCTGATGAGGGCAAATCCCAGACCAATCCCAGACCTAACTTGCGTTTTCCTCTAAGATATTGATGGAAACCAGGTTTAATTGACTGTTTCAGTGTTGTACTTCATTACTACGTGATGCAATCCAGAAAAAGCCCAGGATCTAGCCATCAAGTATGAGAAATATGCGAAAGAATGAGCCTGATGAGAGGAAATCCCAGACCTAACCTAGACCTAACATGAATTATTCTCTAAAATATTGATCGAAACCAGGTTTAATTGACTGTTACAGTGTGGTCTCACATTACTACGTGATCCAAACCAGAAAACACCCAGGATCCGTTCAACAAGTATGTGAAGAATGCGAAAGTATGAGCCTGATGAGTGAAAATCCCAGGCCTAACCTAGACCTAACATGCGTTATCCTCAAAAATATTGATCGAAACCTGGTTTAATCGACTGTTTCAGTGTGGTACCACATTACTATGTGGTCCAAACCAGAAAATAACCCAGGATCTGTTCAACGAGTATGTGAAGTGTGCGAAAGTATGAGTCTGATAAGGGCAAATCCCAGACCTATCCCAGACCTAACATGCGTTATCCTCTAAAATATTTATCAAGACCAGGTTTAATGGACTGTTTCAGTGTGGTACCACACTACTACGTGATCCAAACCTGAAAAAACCCAGGATCTGTTCAACAAGTATGTGAAAAACGCGAAAGTATGAGCCTGATGAGGGCAAGTCCAAGACCTATCCTAGACCTAACTTGCGTTGTCCTCTAAGATATTGATGGAAACCAGGTTTAATTGACTGTTTCAGTGTTGTACTTCATTACTACGTGATGCATTCCAGAAAAAGCCCAGGATCTAGCCATGAAGTATGAGAAATATGCCAAAGTATGAGCCTGATGAGGGCAAATCCTAGACCTAACCCAGACCTAAAATGCGTTATCCTCTAAAATATTTATCAAGACCAGGTTTAATTGAATGTTTCAGTGTGGTACCACATTACTACGTGATGCAATCCAGAAAAAGCCCAGGATCTAGCCATCAAGTTTGAGATGTATGCGAAAGTATGAGCCTGATGAGGGCAAATCCCAGACCTATCCCAGACTTATGTTGCGTTATCCTCAAAAATATTGATCGAAACCTGGTTTAATCGACTGTTTCAGTGTGGTACCACATTACTATGCGATCCAAACCAGAAAATAACCCAGGATCTGTCAAACGAGTATGTGAAGTGTGCGAAAGTATGAGCCTGATGAGAGCAAATCCCAGACATAACCTAGACCTAACATGAATTATTCTCTAAAATATTGATCAAAACCAGGTTTAATTGACTGTTTCAGTGTGGTACCACATTACTACGTGATCCAATCCAGAAATAGCCCTGCATCCAGCCATGAAGTATGAGAAATATGCGAAAGTATGAGCCTGATGAGGGCAAATCCTAGACCTAACCCAGACCTAACTTGCGTTGTCCTCTAAGATATTGATGGAAACCAGGTTTAATTGACTGTTTCAGTGTGGTACCACATTACTACGTGATCCAAACCAGAAAAAGCCCAGGATCAGTTCAACGAGTATGTGAAAAACGCGAAAGTATGAGTCTGATGAGGGCGAATCCCAGACCTATGCCAGACCTAACTTGCGTTATCCTCTAAAATATTGATCGAAACCAGGTTTAATTGACTGTTTCAGCGTGGTACCACATTACTACGTGATACAATCCAGAAACAGCCCAGGATCTAGCCATGAAGTATGAGAAATATGCGAAAGTATGAGCCTGATGAGGGCAAATCCTAGACCTAACCCAGACCTAACATGCGTCATCCTCTAAAATATTTATCAAGATCAGGTTTAATTGAATGTTTCAGTGTGGTACCACATTACTACGTGAACCAAACCAGAAAAAACCCAGGATCCGTTCAACAAGTATGTGAAGAATGCGAAAGTATGAGTCTGATGAGTGAAAATCCCTGGCCTAACCTAGACCTAACATGCGTTATCCTCAAAAATATTGATCGAAACCTGGTTTAATCGACTGTTTCAGTGTGGTACCACATTACTATGCGATCCAAACCAGAAAATAACCCAGGATCTGTCAAACGAGTATGTGAAGTGTGCGAAAGTATGAGCCTGATGAGAGCAAATCCCAGACCTAACCTAGACCTAACATGAATTATTCTCTAAAATATTGATCGAAACCAGGTTTAATTGACTGTTTCAGTGTGGTACCACATTACTACGTGATCCAAACCAGAAAAAACCCAGGATCAGTTCAACAAGTATGTGAAGAATGCGAAAGTATGAGTCTCATGAGTGAAAATCCCAGGGCTAACCTAGACCTAACATGCGTTATCCTCTAAAATATTGATCGAAACCAGGTTTCATTGACTGTTTCAGTGTGGTACTACATTACTACGTGATGCAATCCAGAAAAAGCCCAGGATCTAGCCATCATGTATGAGAAATATGCGAAAGAATGAGCCTGATGAGAGCAAATCCCAGACCTAACCTAGACCTAACATGTATTATTCTCAAAAATATTGATCGAAACCAGGTTTAATTGTCTGTTTCAGTGTGGTCCCACATTACTACGTGTTCCAAACCAGAAAAAACCCAGGATCCGTACAACAAGTATGTGAAGAATGCGAAAGTATGAGTCTGATGAGTGAAAATCCCAGACCTAACCTAGACCTAACATGCGTTATCCTCTAAAATATTGAGCGAAACCAGGTTTAATGGACTGTTTCAGTGTGGTACCACACTACTTCGCGATCCAAACCAGAAAGAACCCAGGATCTGTTCAACAAGTATGTGAAAAACGCGAAACTGTGTGCCTGATGAGGGCAAATCTTAGACCTAACCCAGACCTAAGATGCGTTATCCTCTAAAATATTTATCCAAACCAGGTTTAATTGACTGTTTCAGTGTGGTCCCACATTACTACGTGATCCAAACCAGAAAAAACCCAGAATCCGTTCAACAAGTATGTGAAGAATGCGAAAGTATGAGTCTGATAAATGAAAATCCCAGGCCTAACCTAGACCTAACATGAGTTATACTCTAAAATATTGATCGAAACCTGGTTTAATCGACTGTTACAGTGTGGTACCACATTACTACGTGATCCAAACCAGAAAATAACCCAGGAACTGTTCAACGAGTATGTGTAGTGTGCGAAAGTATGAGTCTGATGAGGTCAAATCCCAGACCTATCCCAGACCTAACATGCGTTATCCTCTAAAATATTGATGCAAACCAGGTTTAATGGACAGTTTCAGTGTGGTACCACACTACTACGTGATACAAACCAGAAAAAACCCAGGATCTGTTCAACAAGTATGTGAAAAACGCGAAAGTATGAGTCTGATGAGGTCAAATCCCAGACCTATGCCAGACCTAACTTGCGTTATCCTCTAAAATATTGATGGAAACCAGGTTTAATCGACTGTTTCAGCGTGGTACCACATTACTATGTGATACAATCCAGAAACAGCCCAGGACCTAGCCATGAAGTATGAGAAATGTGCGAAAGTATGAGCCTGATGAGGGCAAATCCTAGACCTAACCCAGACCTAACATGCGTTATCCTCTAAAATATTTATCAAGATCAGGTTTAATTGACTGTTTCAGTGTGGTACCACATTACTACGTGATCCACACCAGAAAAAACCCAAGATACGTTCAACAAGTATGTGAAGAATGCGAAAGTATGAGTCTGTTGAGTGAAAATCCCAGGCCTAACCTTGATCTAACATGCGTTATCCTCAATAATATTGATGGATACCAGGTTTAATTGAGCGTTTCAGTGTTGTACTTCATTACTACGTGATGCAATCCAGAAAAAGCCCAGGATCTAGCCATCTAGTATGAGAAATATGCGAAAGAATGAGCTTGATGAGAGCAAATCCCTGACCTAACATAGACCTAACATGAATTATTCTCTAAAATATTCATCAAAACCAGGTTTAATTGACTGTTTCAGTGTGGTACCACATTACTACGTGATCCAATCCAGAAATAGCCCAGGATCCAGCCATGAAGTATGAGAAATATGCGAAAGTATGAGCCTGATGAGGGCAACTCCTAGACCTAACCCAGACCTAACATGCGTTATCCTCTAAAATATTTATCAAGATCAGGTTTAATTGATTGCTTCAGTGTGGTACCACATTACTACGTGATCCACACCAGAAAAAACCCAAGATCCGTTCAACAAGTAAGTGAAGAATGCGAAAGTATGAGTCTGTTGAGTGAAAATCCCCGACCTAACCTAGACCTAACATGCGTTATCCTCAAAAATATTGATCGAAACCAGGTTTAATCGACTGTTTCAGTGTGGTACCACACTACTACGTGACGCAATCCAGAAAAAACCCAGGATCTGTTCAACAAGTATGTGAAAAACGCGAAAGTACGAGCCTGATGATGGCAAATCCCAGACCTATCCCAGACCTAACTTGCGTTGTCCTCTAAAATATTGATCGAAACCAGGTTTAATTGACTGTTTCTGTGTGGTACCACATTACTACGTGATACAATCCAGAAATAGCCCAGGATCTAGCCATGAAGTATGAGAAGAATGCGAAAGTATGAGTCTGATGAGTGAAAATACCAGGCCTAACCTAGACCTAACATGCGTTATCCTCAAAAATATTGATCGAAACCTGGTTTAATCGACTGTTTCAGTATGGTACCACATTACTATGTGATCCACACAAGAAAATAACCCAGGATCTGTTCAACGAGTATGTGAAAAACGCGAAAGTATGAGCCTGATGTGGGCAAATCCCAGACCTATCCCAGACCTAACTTGCGTTGTCCTCTAAGATATTGATGGAAACCAGGTTTAATTGACTGCTTCAGTGTTGTACTTCATTACTACTTGATGCAATCCAGAAAAAGCCCAGGCTCTAGCCATCAAGTATGAGAAATATGCGAAATTATGAGCCTGATGAGAGCAAATCCCAGACCTAACCTAGACCTAACATGAATTATTGTCTAATATATTGATCGAAACCAGGTTTAATTGACTGTTTCAGTGTGGTCCCACATTACTACGTGATCCAAACCAGAAAAAACGCAGGATCTGCTCAACATGTATGTGAAGAATGCGAAAGTATGAGTCTGATAAGTGAAAATCCCAGGGCTAACCTAGACCTAACATGCGTTATCCTGTAAAATACTGATCCAAACCAGGTTTAATGGACTGTCTCAGTGTGGTACCACTTTACTACGTGATCCAAAGCAGAAAAAACCCAGGATCTGTTCAACGAGTATGTGAAGTGTGCGAAAGTATGAGCCTGATGAGAGCAAATCCCAGACCTAACCTAGACCTAACATGTATTATTCTCCAATATATTGATCGAAACCAGGTTTAATTGACTGTTTCAGTGTGGTACCACATTCCTACGTGATCCAAACCAGAGAAAACCCAGGATCCGTTCAACAAGTTTGTGAAGAATGCGAAAGTATGAGCCTGATGGGGGCAAATCCTAGACCTAACCCAGACCTAACATGCGTTATCCTCTAAAATATTTATCAAGATCAGGTTTAATTGAATGTTTCAGTGTGGTCCCACATTACTACGTGATCCAAACCAGAAAAAACCCAGGATCTGTTCAACGAGTATGTGAAGAATGCGAAAGTATGAGTCTGTTGAGTGAAAATCCCAGGCCTAACCTTGATCTAACATGCGTTATCCTCAATAATATTGATGGATACCAGGTTTAATTGAGCGTTTCAGTGTTGTACTTCATTACTACGTGATGCAATCCAGAAAAAGCCCAGGATCTAGCCATCTAGTATGAGAAATATGCGAAAGAATGAGCTTGATGAGAGCAAATCCCTGACCTAACATAGACCTAACATGAATTATTCTCTAAAATATTCATCAAAACCAGGTTTAATTGACTGTTTCAGTGTGGTACCACATTACTACGTGATCCAATCCAGAAATAGCCCAGGATCCAGCCATGAAGTATGAGCAATATGCGAAAGTATGAGCCTGATGAGGGCAACTCCTAGACCTAACCCAGACCTAACATGCGTTATCCTCTAAAATATTTATCAAGATCAGGTTTAATTGATTGCTTCAGTGTGGTACCACATTACTACGTGATCCACACCAGAAAAAACCCAAGATCCGTTCAACAAGTAAGTGAAGAATGCGAAAGTATGAGTCTGTTGAGTGAAAATCCCCGACCTAACCTAGACCTAACATGCGTTATCCTCAAAAATATTGATCGAAACCAGGTTTAATCGACTGTTTCAGTGTGGTGCCACACTACTACGTGACGCAATCCAGAAAAAACCCAGGATCTGTTCAACAAGTATGTGAAAAACGCGAAAGTACGAGCCTGATGATGGCAAATCCCAGACCTATCCCAGACCTAACTTGCGTTGTCCTCTAAAATATTGATCGAAACCAGGTTTAATTGACTGTTTCTGTGTGGTACCACATTACTACGTGATACAATCCAGAAATAGCCCAGGATCTAGCCATGAAGTATGAGAAGAATGCGAAAGTATGAGTCTGATGAGTGAAAATACCAGGCCTAACCTAGACCTAACATGCGTTATCCTCAAAAATATTGATCGAAACCTGGTTTAATCGACTGTTTCAGTATGGTACCACATTACTATGTGATCCACACAAGAAAATAACCCAGGATCTGTTCAACGAGTATGTGAAAAACGCGAAAGTATGAGCCTGATGTGGGCAAATCCCAGACCTATCCCAGACCTAACTTGCGTTGTCCTCTAAGATATTGATGGAAACCAGGTTTAATTGACTGGTTCAGTGTTGTACTTCATTACTACGTGATGCAATCCAGAAAAAGCCCAGGCTCTAGCCATCAAGTATGAGAAATATGCGAAATTATGAGCCTGATGAGAGCAAATCCCAGACCTAACCTAGACCTAACATGAATTATTGTCTAATATATTGATCGAAACCAGGTTTAATTGACTGTTTCAGTGTGGTCCCACATTACTACGTGATCCAAACCAGAAAAAACGCAGGATCTGCTCAACATGTATGTGAAGAATGCGAAAGTATGAGTCTGATGAGTGAAAATCCCAGGGCTAACCTAGACCTAACATGCGTTATCCTGTAAAATACTGATCCAAACCAGGTTTAATGGACTGTCTCAGTGTGGTACCACTTTACTACGTGATCCAAAGCAGAAAAAACCCAGGATCTGTTCAACGAGTATGTGAAGTGTGCGAAAGTATGAGCCTGATGAGAGCAAATCCCAGACCTAACCTAGACCTAACATGTATTATTCTCCAATATATTGATCGAAACCAGGTTTAATTGACTGTTTCAGTGTGGTACCACATTCCTACGTGATCCAAACCAGAGAAAACCCAGGATCCGTTCAACAAGTTTGTGAAGAATGCGAAAGTATGAGCCTGATGGGGGCAAATCCTAGACCTAACCCAGACCTAACATGCGTTATCCTCTAAAATATTTATCAAGATCAGGTTTAATTGAATGTTTCAGTGTGGTCCCACATTACTACGTGATCCAAACCAGAAAAAACCCAGGATCTGTTCAACGAGTATGTGAAGTGTGCGAAAGTATGAGTCTGATGAGGTCAAATCCCAGACCTATCCCAGACCTAACTTGCGTTATCCTCTAAAATATTGATCGAAACCAGGTTTAATCGACAGTTTCAGTGTGGTACCACATTACTACGTGATACAAACCAGAAAAAACCCAGGATCAGTTCAAGAAGTATGTGAAGAATGCTAAAGTATGAGGCTGATGAGTGAAAATCCCAGGGCTAACCTAGACCTAACATGCGTTATCCTCGAAAATATTGATGCAAACCAGGTTTAATGGACTGTTTCAGTGTGGTACCACACTACTACGTGATACAAACCAGAAAAAACCCAGGATCTGTTCAACAAGTATGTGAAAAACGCGAAAGTATGAGCCTGATGAGGGCAAATCCCAGACCTATCCCAGACATAACTTGCGTTGTCCTCTAAGATATTGATGGAAACCAGGTTTAATTGACTGTTTCAGTGTTGTACTTCATTACTACGTAATGCAATCCAGAAAAAGCCCAGGATCTAGCCATCAAGTATAAGAAATATGCGAAAGAATGAGCCTGATGAAAGCAAATCCCAGACCTAACCTAGACCTAACATGAATTATTCTCTAAAATATTGATCGAAACCAGGTTTAATTGACTGTTTCAGTGTGGTCCCACATTACTACGTAATCCAAACCAGAAAAAACCCAGGATTCGTTCAACAAGTATGTGAAGAATGCGAAAGTATGAGCCTGATGAGTGAAAATCCCAGGCCTAACCTAGACCTAACATGCGTTATCCTCAAAAATATTGATCGAAACCTGGTTTAATCGACTGTTTCAGTGTGGTACCACATTACTATGTGATCCAAACCAGAAAATAACCCAGGATCTGTTCAACGAGTATGTGAAGTGTGCGAAAGTATCAGACTGATCAGGTCAAATCCCAGACCAATCCCATACTTAACTTGCGTTATCCTCTAAAATATTGATCGAAACCAGGTTTCATCGACTGTTTCAGTGTGGTACCACATTACTACGTGATCCAAACCAGAAAAAACTCAGGATCCGTTCAACAAGTATGTGAAGAATGCGAAAGTGTGGGCCTGATGTGGGCAAATACCAGACCTAACTTGCGTTGTCCTCTAAGATATTGATGGAAGCCAGGTTCCATTAACTGTTTCAGTGTTGTACTTCATTACTACGTGATGCAATCCAGAAAAAGCCAAGGATCTAGCCATGAAGTATGAGAAATATGCGCAAGTATGAGCCTGATGAGGGCAAATCCTAGACCTAACCCAGACCTAACATGCGTTATCCTCTAAAATATTTATCAAGACCAGGTTTAATTGAATGTTTCAGTGTGGTACCACATTACTACGTGAAGCAATCCAGAAAAAGCCCAGGATCTAGCCATCAAGTTTGAGAAATATGCGAAAGAATGAGCCTGATGAGGGCAAATCCTAGACCTAACCCAGTCCTAACATGCGTTATCCTCTAAAATATTGATCGCAAGCAGGTTTAATGGACTGTTTCAGTGTGGTACCACACTACTACGTGATCCAAACCAGAAAAAACCCAGGATCTGTTCAACAAGTATGTGAAAAACGCGAAAGTATGAGTCTGATGAGGTCAAATCCCAGACCAATCCCAGACTTATGTTGCGTTATCCTCTAAAATACTGATCGAAACCAGGTTTAATCGACTGTTTCAGTGTGGTACCACATTACTACGTGACACAAACCAGAAAAAACCCAGGATCCGGTCAACAAGTATGTGAAGAATGTGAAAGTATGGGTCTGATTAGTGAAAATCCCCGACCTAACCTAGACCTAACATGCGTTATCCTCTAAAATATTGTTCCAAACCAGGTTTAATGGACTGTGTCAGTGTGGTACCACACTACTACGTGATCCGAACCAGAAAAAACCCAGGATCTGTTCAACAAGTATGTGAAAAACGCGAAAGTATGTGCCTGATGAGAGCAAATCCCAGACCTAACCTAGACCTAACATGAATTATTCTCTAAAATATTGATCGAAACCAGGTATAATTGACTGTTTCAGTGTGGTCCCACATTACTACGTGATCCAAACCAGGAAAAACCCAGGATCCGTTAAACAAGTATGTGAAGAATGCGAAAGTATGAGTCTGATGAGTGAAAATCCCAGGCCTAACCTAGACCTAACATGCGTTATCCTCAAAAATATTGATCGAAACCTGGTTTGATCGACTGTTTCAGTGTGGTACCATATTACTACGCGATCCAAACCAGAAAATAACCCAGGATCTGTCAAACGAGTATGTGAAGTGTGCGAAAGTATGAGCCTGATGAGAGCAAATCCCAGACCTAACCTAGACCTAACATGTATTATTCTCCAATATATTGATCGAAACCAGGTTTAATTGACTGTTTCAGTGTGGTACCACATTCCTACGTGATCCAAACCAGAAGAAGCCCAGGATCAGTTCAACAAGTATGTGAAAAACGCGAAAGTATGAGTCTGATGAGGGCGAATCCCAGACCTATGCCAGACCTAACTTGCGTTATCCTCTAAAATATTGATCGAAACCAGGTTTAATTGGCTGTTTCAGCGTGGTACCACGTTACTACGTGATACAATCCAGAAACAGCCCATGATCTAGCCATGAAGTATGAGAAATATGCGAGAGTATGAGCCTGATGAGGGCAAATCCTAGACCTAACCAAGACCTAACATGCGTTATACTCTAAAATATTTATCAAGATCAGGTTTAATTGAATGTTTCAGTGTGGTACCACATTACTACGTGAACCAAACCAGAAAAAACCCAGGATCCGTTCAACAAGTATGTGAAGAATGCGAAAGTATGAGTCTGATGAGTGAAAATCCCAGGGCTAACCTAGACCTAACATGCGTTATCCTCTAAAATATTGATCCAAACCAGGTTTAATGGACTGTTTCAGTGTGGTACCACTTTACTACGTGATCCAAAGCAGAAAAAACCCTCGATCAGGTCAACATGTATGTTAAAACTGCGAAAGTATGACCCTGATGAGGGCAAATCCCAGGCCTAACCTAGACCTAACATGCGTTGCCCTCTAAAATATTGATGGAAACCAGGTTTAATTGACTGTTTCACTGTTGTACTTCGTTACTACGTGATGCAATCTAGAGAAAGCTCAGGATCTAGCCATCAAGTATGAGAAATATGCGAAAGAATGAGCCTGATGAGAGCAAATCCCAGACCTAACCTAGACCTAACATGAATTATTCTCTAAAATATTGATCGAAACCAGGTTTAATTGACTGTTTCAGTGTGGTATCACATTACTACGTGATCCACACCAGAAAAAACCCAAGATCCGTTCAACAAGTATGTGAAGAATGCGAAAGTATGAGTCTGATGAGTGAAAATCCCAGACCTAACCTAGACCTAACATGAATTATTCTCTAAAATATTCATCAAAACCAGGTTTAATTGACTGTTTCAGTGTGGTACCACATTACTACGTGATCCAAACCAGGAAAAACCCAGGATCCGTTAAACAAGTATGTGAAGAATGCGAAAGTATGAGTCTGATGAGTGAAAATCCCAGGCCTAACCTAGACCTAACATGCGTTATCCTCAAAAATATTGATCGAAACCTGGTTTGATCGACTGTTTCAGTGTGGTACCATATTACTACGCGATCCAAACCAGAAAATAACCCAGGATCTGTCAAACGAGTATGTGAAGTGTGCGAAAGTATGAGCCTGATGAGAGCAAATCCCAGACCTAACCTAGACCTAACATGTATTATTCTCCAATATATTGATCGAAACCAGGTTTAATTGACTGTTTCAGTGTGGTACCACATTCCTACGTGATCCAAACCAGAAGAAGCCCAGGATCAGTTCAACAAGTATGTGAAAAACGCGAAAGTATGAGTCTGATGAGGGCGAATCCCAGACCTATGCCAGACCTAACTTGCGTTATCCTCTAAAATATTGATCGAAACCAGGTTTAATTGGCTGTTTCAGCGTGGTACCACGTTACTACGTGATACAATCCAGAAACAGCCCATGATCTAGCCATGAAGTATGAGAAATATGCGAGAGTATGAGCCTGATGAGGGCAAATCCTAGACCTAACCAAGACCTAACATGCGTTATACTCTAAAATATTTATCAAGATCAGGTTTAATTGAATGTTTCAGTGTGGTACCACATTACTACGTGAACCAAACCAGAAAAAACCCAGGATCCGTTCAACAAGTATGTGAAGAATGCGAAAGTATGAGTCTGATGAGTGAAAATCCCAGGGCTAACCTAGACCTAACATGCGTTATCCTCTAAAATATTGATCCAAACCAGGTTTAATGGACTGTTTCAGTGTGGTACCACTTTACTACGTGATCCAAAGCAGAAAAAACCCTCGATCAGGTCAACATGTATGTCAAAACTGCGAAAGTATGACCCTGATGAGGGCAAATCCCAGGCCTAACCTAGACCTAACATGCGTTGCCCTCTAAAATATTGATGGAAACCAGGTTTAATTGACTGTTTCACTGTTGTACTTCGTTACTACGTGATGCAATCTAGAGAAAGCTCAGGATCTAGCCATCAGGTATGAGAAATATGCGAAAGAATGAGCCTGATGAGAGCAAATCCCAGACCTAACCTAGACCTAACATGAATTATTCTCTAAAATATTGATCGAAACCAGGTTTAATTGACTGTTTCAGTGTGGTATCACATTACTACGTGATCCACACCAGAAAAAACCCAAGATCCGTTCAACAAGTATGTGAAGAATGCGAAAGTATGAGTCTGATGAGTGAAAATCCCAGACCTAACCTAGACCTAACATGAATTATTCTCTAAAATATTCATCAAAACCAGGTTTAATTGACTGTTTCAGTGTGGTACCACATTACTACGTGATGCAATCCAGAAAAAGCCCAGGATCTAGCCATCTAGTATGAGAAATATGCGAAAGAATGAGCCTGATGAGGGCAACTCCTAGACCTAACCCAGACCTAATATGCGTTATCCTCTAAAATATTTATCAAGACCAGGTTTAATTGAATGTTTCAGTGTGGTACCACATTACTACGTGATCCAAACCAGTAAGAATCCAGGATCCGTTCAACAAGTATGTGAAGAATGCGAAAGTATGAGCCTGATGAGGGCAAATCCCAGACCTATCCCAGACCTAACTTGCGTTATCCTCTAAAATATTGATGGAAACCAGGTTTAATTGACTGTTTCAGTGTTGTACTTCATTACTACGTGATACAATCCAGAAGTAGCCCAGGATCTAGCCATGAAGTATGAGAAATATGCGAAAGTATGAGCCTGACGAGGGCAAATCCTAGACCTAACCCAGACCTAACATGCGTTATCCTCTAAAATATTTATCAAGACCAGGTTTAATTGATTGTTTCTGTGTGGTCCCACATTACTACGTGATCCAAACCAGAAAAAACCCAGGATCCGTTCAACAAGTATGAGAAGAATGCGAAAGTATGAGTCTGATGAGTGAAAATACCAGGCCTAACCTTGACCTAACATGCGTTATCCTCAAAAATATTGATCGAAACCTGGTTTAATCGGCTGTTTCAGTGTGGTACCACATTACTACGTGATCCAAACCAGAAAATAACCCAGGATCTGTTCAACGAGTATGTGAAAAACGCGAAAGTATGAGCCTGATGTGGGCAAATCCCAGACCTATCCCAGACCTAACATGCGTTATCCTCTAAAATATTTATCAAGACCAGGTTTAATTGATTGTTTCAGTGTGGTCCCACATTATTACGTGATCCAAACCAGAAAAAACCCAGGATCCGTTCAACAAATATGTGAAGAATGCGAAAGTATGAGTCTGATGAGTGAAAATCCCAGACCTATCCCAGACCTAACTTGCGTTATCCTCTAAAATATTGATGGAAACCAGGTTTAATTGACTGTTTCAGTGTGGCACTACATTACTACGTGATGCAATCCAGAAAAAGCCCTGGATCTAGCCATCAAGTATGAGAAATATGCGAAAGAATGAGCCTGATGAGAGCAAATCCCAGACCTAACCTAGACCTAACATGCGTTATCCTCTAAAATATTGAGCGAAACCAGGTTTAATGGACTGTTTCAGTGTGGTACCACACTACTTCGTGATCCAAACCAGAAAGAACCCAGGATCTGTTCAACAAGTATGTGAAAAACGCGAAACTGTGAGCCTGATGAGGGCAAATCTTAGACCTAACCCAGACCTAAGATGCGTTATCCTCTAAAATACTTATCCAAACCAGGTTTAATTGACTGTTTCAGTGTGGTACCACATTACTACGTGATCCAAACCAGAAAATAACCCAGGATCTGTTCAACGAGTATGTGTAGTGTGCGAAAGTATGAGTCTGATGAGGTCAAATCCCAGACCTATCCCAGGCCTAACTTGCGTTATCCTCTAAAATACTAATCGAAACCAGGTTTAATCGACCGTTTCAGTGTGGTACCATATTACTACGTGATCCAAACCAGAAAAAACCCAGGATCAGCTCAACAAGTATGTGAAGAATGCGAAAGTATGAGTCTGATGAGTGAAAATCCCAGGGCTAACCTAGACCTAACATGCGTTATCCTCTAAAATATTGATGCAAACCAGGTTTAATGGACAGTTTCAATGTGGTACCACACTACTACGTGATACAAACCAGAAAAAACCCAGGATCTGTTCAACAAGTATGTGAAAAACGCGAAACAATGAGCCTGATGAGGGCAAATCCCAGACCTATCCCAGACCTAACTTGCGTTGTCCTCTAAGATATTGATGGAAGCCAGGTTTAATTGACTGTTTCAGTGTTGTACTTCATTACTACGTGATGCAATCCAGAAAAATCCCAGGATATAGCCATCAAGTATGAGAAATATGCGAAAGAATGAGCCTGATGAGAGCAAATCCCAGACCTAACCTAGACCTAACATGAATTATTCTCTAAGGTATTGATCGAAACCAGGTTTAATTGACTGTTACAGTGTGGTCCCACATTACTACGTGATCCAAACCAGAAAAAACCCAGGATCCGTTCAACAAGTATGTGAAGAATGCGAAAGTATGAATCTGATGAGTGAAAATCCCAGGCCTAACCTAGACCTAACGTGCGTTATCCTCAAAAATATTGATCGAAACCTGGTTTAATCGACTGTTTCAGTGTGGTACCACATTACTATGTGGTCCAAACCAGAAAATAACCCAGGATCTGTTCAATGAGTATGTGAAGTGTGCGAAAGTATGAGTCTGATGAGGTCAAATCCCAGACCAATCCCAGACTTAACTTGCGTTATCCTCTAAAATATTGATCGAAACCAGGTTTCATCGACTGTTTCAGTGTGGTACCACATTACTACGTGATCCAAACCAGAAAAAACCCAGGATCTGTTCAACAAGTATGTGAAAAACTCGAAAGTATGAGTCTGATGAGGACAAATCCCAGACCTATCCCAGACTTAACTTGCGTTATCCTCTAATATATTGATCGAAACCAGGTTTAATCGACTGTTTCAGCGTGGTACCACATTACTATGTGATAGAATCCAGAAACAGCCCAGGATCTAGCCATGAAGAATAAGAAATATGCGAAAGTATGAGCCTGATGAGGGCAAATCCTAGACCTAACCCAAACCTAACATGCGTTATCCTCTAAAATATTTATCAAGACCAGGTTTAATTGAATGTTTCAGTGTGGTACCACATTACTATGTGATCCAATCCGGAAATAGCCCAGGATCCAGCCATGAAGTATGAGAAAATTGCGAAAGTAGGAGCCTGATGAGGGCAAATCCTAGACCTAACCCAGACCTAACATGCGATATCCTCTAAAATATTTATCAAGACCAGGTTTAATGGACTGTTTCAGTGTGGTACCACTTTACTACGTGATCCAAAGCGGAAAAAACCCTCGATCAGACCAATATGTATGTTAAAACTTCGAAAGTATGACCCTGATGAGAGCAAACCCCAGGCCTAACCTAGACCTAACATGCGTTGTCCTCTAAAATATTGATGGAAACCAGGTTTAATTGACTGTTTCAGTGTTGTACTTCATTACTACGTGATGCAATCCAGAGAAAGCCCAGGATCTAGCCATCAAGTATGAGAAATATGCGAAAGAATGAGCCTGATGAGAGCAAATCCCATGCCTAACCTAGACCTAACATGAATTATTCTCTAAAATATTCATCAAAACCAGGTTTAATTGACTGTTTCAGTGTGGTACCACATTAATACGTAATCCAATCCAGAAATAGCCCAGGATCCAGCCATGAAGTATGAGAAATATGCGAAAGTATGAGCCTGATGAGGACAAATCCTAGACCTAACCCAGACCTAACATGCGTTATCCTCTAAAATATTTATCAAGACCAGGTTTAATTCAATGTTTCAGTGTGGTACCACATTACTACGTGATCCAAACCAGAAAAAACCCAGGATCCGTTCAACAAGTATGAGAAGAGTGCGAAAGTATGAGTCTGATGAGTGAAAATCCCAGGCCTAACCTAGACCTAACATGAATTATTCTCTAATATATTGATCGAAACCAGGTTTAATTGACTGTTTCAGTGTGGTCCCACATTACTACGTGATCCAAACCAGAAAAAACCCAGGATCCGTTCAACAAGTATGTGAAGAATGCGAAAGTATGAGTCTGATGAGTGAAAATCCCAGGGCTAACCTAGACCTAACATGCGTTATCCTCTAAAATATTGATGCAAACCAGGTTTAATGGACAGTTTCAGTGTGGTACCACACTACTACGTGATACAAACCAGAAAAAACCCAGGATCTGTTCAACAAGTATGTGAAAAACGCGAAACAATGAGCCTGATGAGGGCAAATCCCAGACCTATCCCAGACCTAACTTGCGTTGTCCTCTAAGATATTGATGGAAGCCAGGTTTAATTGACTGTTTCAGTGTTGTACTTCATTACTACGTGATGCAATCCAGAAAAAGCCCAGGATATAGCCATCAAGTATGAGAAATATGCGAAAGAATGAGCCTGATGAGAGCAAATCCCAGACCTAACCTAGACCTAACATGAATTATTCTCTAAAGTATTGATCGAAACCAGGTTTAATTGACTGTTACAGTGTGGTCCCACATTACTACGTGATCCAAACCAGAAAAAACCCAGGATCCGTTCAACAAGTATGTGAAGAATGCGAAAGTATGAATCTGATGAGTGAAAATCCCAGGCCTAACCTAGACCTAACGTGCGTTATCCTCAAAAATATTGATCGAAACCTGGTTTAATCGACTGTTTCAGTGTGGTACCACATTACTATGTGGTCCAAACCAGAAAATAACCCAGGATCTGTTCAATGGGTATGTGAAGTGTGCGAAAGTATGAGTCTGATGAGGTCAAATCCCAGACCAATCCCAGACTTAACTTGCGTTATCCTCCAAAACATATTTCTCGAAACCAGGTTTCATCGACTGATTCAGTGTGGTACCACATTACTACGTGATCCAAACCAGAAAAAACCCAGGATCTGTTCAACAAGTATGTGAAAAACGCGAAAGTATGAGTCTGATGAGGTCAAATCCCAGACCTATCCCAGACTTAACTTGCGTTATCCTCTAATATATTGATCGAAACCAGGTTTAATCGACTGTTTCAGCGTGGTACCACATTACTATGTGATACAATCCAGAAACAGCCCAGGATCTAGCCATGAAGAATAAGAAATATGCGAAAGTATGAGCCTGATGAGGGCAAATCCTAGACCTAACCCAAACCTAACATGCGTTATCCTCTAAAATATTTATCAAGACCAGGTTTAATTGAATGTTTCAGTGTGGTACCACATTACTATGTGATCCAATCCGGAAATAGCCCAGGATCCAGCCATGAAGTATGAGAAAATTGCGAAAGTAGGAGCCTGATGAGGGCAAATCCTAGACCTAACCCAGACCTAACATGCGATATCCTCTAAAATATTTATCAAGACCAGGTTTAATGGACTGTTTCAGTGTGGTACCACTTTACTTCGTGATCCAAAGCGGAAAAAACCCTCGATCAGACCAATATGTATGTTAAAACTTCGAAAGTATGACCCTGATGAGAGCAAATCCCAGGCCTAACCTAGACCTAACATGCGTTGTCCTCTAAAATATTGATGGAAACCAGGTTTAATTGACTGTTTCAGTGTTGTACTTCATTACTACGTGATGCAATCCAGAGAAAGCCCAGGATCTAGCCATCAAGTATGAGAAATATGCGAAAGAATGAGCCTGATGAGAGCAAATCCCATGCCTAACCTAGACCTAACATGAATTATTCTCTAAAATATTCATCAAAACCAGGTTTAATTGACTGTTTCAGTGTGGTACCACATTAATACGTAATCCAATCCAGAAATAGCCCAGGATCCAGCCATGAAGTATGAGAAATATGCGAAAGTATGAGCCTGATGAGGACAAATCCTAGACCTAACCCAGACCTAACATGCGTTATCCTCTAAAATATTTATCAAGACCAGGTTTAATTCAATGTTTCAGTGTGGTACCACATTACTACGTGATCCAAACCAGAAAAAACCCAGGATCCGTTCAACAAGTATGAGAAGAGTGCGAAAGTATGAGTCTGATGAGTGAAAATCCCAGGCCTAACCTAGACCTAACATGAATTATTCTCTAATATATTGATCGAAACCAGGTTTAATTGACTGTTTCAGTGTGGTCCCACATTACTACGTGATCCAAACCAGAAAAAACCCAGGATCCGTTCAACATGTATGTGAAGAATGCGAAAGTATGAGCCTGATGAGGGCGAATCCCAGACCTATGCCACACCTAACTTGCGTTATCCCCTAAAATATTGATCGATACCAGGTTTAATTGACTGTTTCGGCGTGGTACCTCATTACTACGTGATACAATCCAGAAACAGCCCAGGATCTAGCCATGAAGTATGAGAAATATGCGAAAGTATGAGCCTGATGAGGGCGAATCCTAGACTTAACCCAAACCTAACATGCGTTATCCTCTAAAATATTTATCAAGATCAGGTTTAATTGAATGTTACAGTGTGGTGCCACATTACTACGTGAACCAAACCAGAAAAAACCCAGGATCCGTTCAACAAGTATGTGAAGAATGCGAAAGTATGTGCCTGATGAGTGAAAATCCCAGGGCTAACCTAGACCTAACATGCGATGTCCTCTAAAATATTGATGGAAACCAAGTTTGATTGACTGTTTCAGTGTTGTACTTCATTACTACGTGATGCAATCCAGAAAAAGCCCAGGATCTAGCCATCAAATATGAGAAATATGCGAAAGAATGAGCCTGATGAGAGCAAATCCCAGACCTAACCTAGACCTAACATGAATTATTCTCTAAAATATTGATCGAAACCAGGTTTAATTGACTGTTTCAGTGTTGTACTTCATTACTACGTGATGCAATCCAGAAAAAGCCCAGGATCTAGCCATCAAGTATGAGAAATATGCGAAAGAATGAGCCTGATGAGAGCAAATCCCAGACCTAACCTAGACCTAAAATGAATTAATCTCTAAAATATTGATCAAAACCAGGTTTAATTGACTGTTTCATCGTGGTACCATATTACTACGTGATCCAAACCAGAAAAAACCCAGGATCCGTTCAACAAGTATGAGAAGAATGCGAAAGTATGAGCCTGATGAGGGCGAATCCCAGACCTATGCCACACCTAACTTGCGTTATCCTCTAAAATATTGATCGAAACCAGGTTTAATTGACTGTTTCAGCGTGGTACCACATTACTACGTGATACAATCCAGAAACAGCCCAGGATCTAGCCATGAAGTATGAGAAATATGCGAAAGTATGAGCCTTATGAGGGCAAATCCTAGACTTAACCCAAACCTAATATGCGTTATCCTCTAAAATATTTATCAAGATCAGGTTTAATTGAATGTTTCAATGTGGTACCACATTACTACGTGAACCAAACCAGAAAAAACCCAGGATCCGTTCAACATGTATGTGAAGAATGCGAATGTATGTGTCTGATGAGTGAAAATCCCAGGGCTAACCTAGACCTAACATGCGTTATCCTCTAAAATATTGATCCAAACGAGGTTTAATGGACTGTTTCAGTGTGGTACCACTTTACTACGTGATCCAAAGCAGAAAAAACCCTCGATCAGGTCAACATGTATGTTAAAACTGCGAAAGTATGACCCTGATGAGGGCAAATCCCAGGCCTAACCTAGACCTAACATGCGATGTCCTCTAAAATATTGATGGAAACCAGGTTTGATTGACTGTTTCAGTGTTGTACTTCATTACTACGTGATGCAATCCAGAAAAAGCCCAGGATCTAGCCATCAAATATGAGAAATATGCGAAAGAATGAGCCTGATGAGAGCAAATCCCAGACCTAACCTAGACCTAACATGAATTATTCTCTAAAATATTGATCGGAACCAGGTTTAATCGACTGTTTCAGTGTGGTACCACATTACTATGTGGTCCAAACCAGAAAATAACCCAGGATCTGTTCAACGAGTATGTGAAGTGTGCGAAAGTATGAGTCTGATGAGGTCAAATCCCAGACCAATCCCAGACTTAACTTGCGGTGTCTTCTAAAATATTGATCGAAACCAGGTTTCATCGACTGTTTCAGTGTGGTACCACATTACTACGTGATCCAAACCAGAAAAAACCCAGGATCTGTTCAACAAGTATGTGAAAAACGCGAAAGTAAGAGTCTGATGATGTCAAATCTCAGACCTATCCCAGACTTAACTTGCGTTATCCTCTAATATATTGATCGAAACCAGGTTTAATCGACTGTTTCAGCGTGGTACCACATTACTATGTGATACAATCCAGAAACAGTCCAGGATCTAGCCATGAAGAATAAGAAATATGCGAAAGTATGAGCCTGATGAGGGCAAATCCTAGACCTAACCCAAACCTAACATGCGTTATCCTCTAAAATATTTATCAAGACCAGGTTTAATGGAATGTTTCAGTGTGGTACCACATTACTACGTGAACCAAACCAGAAAAAACCCAGGATCCGTTCAACAAGTAAGTTAAAACTGCGACAGTATGACCCTGATGAGAGCAAATCGCAGACCTAACCTAGACCTGACATGCGTTGTCCTCTAAAATATTGATGAAAACCAGGTGTAATTGACTGTTTCAGTGTGGTACCACATTACTATGTGATCCAATCCGGAAATAGCCCAGGATCCAGCCATGAAGTGTGAGAAAATTGCGAAAGTAGGAGCCTGATGAGGCAAATCCTAGACCTAACCCAGACCTAACAAGCGTTATCCTCTAAAATATTTATCAAGACCAGGTTTCATGGACTGTTTCAGTGTGGTACCACTTTACTACGTGATCCAAAGCAGAAAAAACCCTCGATCAGACCAATATGTATGTTAAAACTTCGAAAGTATGACCCTGATGAGAGCAAATCCCAGGCCTAACCTAGACCTAACATGCGTTGTCCTCTAAAATATTGATCAAAACCAGGTTTAATTGACTGTTTCAGCGTGGTGCCATATTACTACGTGATCCAAATCAGAAAAAACCCAGGATCCGTTCAACAAGTATGAGAAGAATGCGAAAGTATGAGACTGATGAGTGAAAATCCCAGGCCTAACCTAGATCTAACATGCGTTATCCTCAAAAATATTGATCGAAACCTGGTTTAATCGACTGTTTCAGTGTGGTACCACATTACTATGTGATCCAAACCAGAAAATAACCCAGGATCTGTTCAACAAGTATGTGAAAAACGAGAAAGTATGTGCCTGATGTGGGCAAATCCCAGACCTATCCCAGACCTAACTTGCGTTGTCCTCTAAGATATTGATGGAAACCAGGTTTGATTGACTGTTTCAGTGTTGTACTTCATTACTATGTGATGCAATCCAGAAAAAGCCCAGGATCTAGCCATCAAATATGAGAAATATGCGAAAGAATGAGCCTGATGAGAGCAAATCCCAGACCTAACCTAGACCTAACATGAATTATTCTCTAAAATATTGATCGAAACCAGGTTTAATTGACTGCTTCAGTGTTGTACTTCATTACTACGTGATGCAATCCAGAAGAAGCCCAGGATGTAGCCATCAAGTATGAGAAATATGCGAAAGAATGAGCCTGATGAGAGCAAATCCCAGACCTAACCTAGACCTAACATGAATTATTCTCTAAAATATTGATCGAAACCAGGTTTAATTGACTGCTTCAGTGTTGTACTTCATTACTACGTGATGCAATCCAGAAGAAGCCCAGGATGTAGCCATCAAGTATGAGAAATATGCGAAAGAATGAGCCTGATGAGAGCAAATCCCAGACCTAACCTAGACCTAAGATGAATTATTCTCTAATATATTGATCCAAACCAGATTTAGTGGACTGTTTCAGTGTGGTACCACACTACTACGTGATCCAAACCAGAAAAAACCCAGGATCTGTTCAACAAGTATGTGAAGAATGCGAAAGTATGTGTCTGATGAGTGAAAATCCCAGGGCTAACCTAGACCTAACATGCGATGTCCTCTAAAATATTGATGGAAACCAGGTTTGATTGACTGTTTCAGTGTTGTACTTCATTACTACGTGATGCAATCCAGAAAAAGCCCAGGATCTAGCCATCAAATATGAGAAATATGCGAAAGAATGAGCCTGATGAGAGCAAATCCCAGACCTAACCTAGACCTAACATGAATTATTCTCTAAAATATTGATCGAAACCAGGTTTAATTGACTGTTTCAGTGTTGTACTTCATTACTACGTGATGCAATCCAGAAAAAGCCCAGGATCTAGCCATCAAGTATGAGAAATATGCGAAAGAATGAGCCTGATGAGAGCAAATCCCAGACCTAACCTAGACCTAAAATGAATTAATCTCTAAAATATTGATCAAAACCAGGTTTAATTGACTGTTTCATCGTGGTACCATATTACTACGTGATCCAAACCAGAAAAAACCCAGGATCCGTTCAACAAGTATGAGAAGAATGCGAAAGTATGAGCCTGATGAGGGCGAATCCCAGACCTATGCCACACCTAACTTGCGTTATCCTCTAAAATATTGATCGAAACCAGGTTTAATTGACTGTTTCAGCGTGGTACCACATTACTACGTGATACAATCCAGAAACAGCCCAGGATCTAGCCATGAAGTATGAGAAATATGCGAAAGTATGAGCCTTATGAGGGCAAATCCTAGACTTAACCCAAACCTAATATGCGTTATCCTCTAAAATATTTATCAAGATCAGGTTTAATTGAATGTTTCAATGTGGTACCACATTACTACGTGAACCAAACCAGAAAAAACCCAGGATCCGTTCAACATGTATGTGAAGAATGCGAATGTATGTGTCTGATGAGTGAAAATCCCAGGGCTAACCTAGACCTAACATGCGTTATCCTCTAAAATATTGATCCAAACGAGGTTTAATGGACTGTTTCAGTGTGGTACCACTTTACTACGTGATCCAAAGCAGAAAAAACCCTCGATCAGGTCAACATGTATGTTAAAACTGCGAAAGTATGACCCTGATGAGGGCAAATCCCAGGCCTAACCTAGACCTAACATGCGATGTCCTCTAAAATATTGATGGAAACCAGGTTTGATTGACTGTTTCAGTGTTGTACTTCATTACTACGTGATGCAATCCAGAAAAAGCCCAGGATCTAGCCATCAAATATGAGAAATATGCGAAAGAATGAGCCTGATGAGAGCAAATCCCAGACCTAACCTAGACCTAACATGAATTATTCTCTAAAATATTGATCGGAACCAGGTTTAATCGACTGTTTCAGTGTGGTACCACATTACTATGTGGTCCAAACCAGAAAATAACCCAGGATCTGTTCAACGAGTATGTGAAGTGTGCGAAAGTATGAGTCTGATGAGGTCAGATCCCAGACCAATCCCAGACTTAACTTGCGGTGTCTTCTAAAATATTGATCGAAACCAGGTTTCATCGACTGTTTCAGTGTGGTACCACATTACTACGTGATCCAAACCAGAAAAAACCCAGGATCTGTTCAACAAGTATGTGAAAAACGCGAAAGTAAGAGTCTGATGATGTCAAATCTCAGAACTATCCCAGACTTAACTTGCGTTATCCTCTAATATATTGATCGAAACCAGGTTTAATCGACTGTTTCAGCGTGGTACCACATTACTATGTGATACAATCCAGAAACAGTCCAGGATCTAGCCATGAAGAATAAGAAATATGCGAAAGTATGAGCCTGATGAGGGCAAATCCTAGACCTAACCCAAACCTAACATGCGTTATCCTCTAAAATATTTATCAAGACCAGGTTTAATGGAATGTTTCAGTGTGGTACCACATTACTACGTGAACCAAACCAGAAAAAACCCAGGATCCGTTCAACAAGTAAGTTAAAACTGCGACAGTATGACCCTGATGAGAGCAAATCGCAGACCTAACCTAGACCTGACATGCGTTGTCCTCTAAAATATTGATGAAAACCAGGTGTAATTGACTGTTTCAGTGTGGTACCACATTACTATGTGATCCAATCCGGAAATAGCCCAGGATCCAGCCATGAAGTGTGAGAAAATTGCGAAAGTAGGAGCCTGATGAGGCAAATCCTAGACCTAACCCAGACCTAACAAGCGTTATCCTCTAAAATATTTATCAAGACCAGGTTTCATGGACTGTTTCAGTGTGGTACCACTTTACTACGTGATCCAAAGCAGAAAAAACCCTCGATCAGACCAATATGTATGTTAAAACTTCGAAAGTATGACCCTGATGAGAGCAAATCCCAGGCCTAACCTAGACCTAACATGCGTTGTCCTCTAAAATATTGATCAAAACCAGGTTTAATTGACTGTTTCAGCGTGGTACCATATTACTACGTGATCCAAATCAGAAAAAACCCAGGATCCGTTCAACAAGTATGAGAAGAATGCGAAAGTATGAGACTGATGAGTGAAAATCCCAGGCCTAACCTAGATCTAACATGCGTTATCCTCAAAAATATTGATCGAAACCTGGTTTAATCGACTGTTTCAGTGTGGTACCACATTACTATGTGATCCAAACCAGAAAATAACCCAGGATCTGTTCAACAAGTATGTGAAAAACGAGAAAGTATGTGCCTGATGTGGGCAAATCCCAGACCTATCCCAGACCTAACTTGCGTTGTCCTCTAAGATATTGATGGAAACCAGGTTTGATTGACTGTTTCAGTGTTGTACTTCATTACTATGTGATGCAATCCAGAAAAAGCCCAGGATCTAGCCATCAAATATGAGAAATATGCGAAAGAATGAGCCTGATGAGAGCAAATCCCAGACCTAACCTAGACCTAACATGAATTATTCTCTAAAATATTGATCGAAACCAGGTTTAATTGACTGCTTCAGTGTTGTACTTCATTACTACGTGATGCAATCCAGAAGAAGCCCAGGATGTAGCCATCAAGTATGAGAAATATGCGAAAGAATGAGCCTGATGAGAGCAAATCCCAGACCTAACCTAGACCTAACATGAATTATTCTCTAAAATATTGATCGAAACCAGGTTTAATTGACTGCTTCAGTGTTGTACTTCATTACTACGTGATGCAATCCAGAAGAAGCCCAGGATGTAGCCATCAAGTATGAGAAATATGCGAAAGAATGAGCCTGATGAGAGCAAATCCCAGACCTAACCTAGACCTAACATGAATTATTCTCTAATATATTGATCCAAACCAGATTTAGTGGACTGTTTCAGTGTGGTACCACACTACTACGTGATCCAAACCAGAAAAAACCCAGGATCTGTTCAACAAGTATGTGAAGAATGCGAAAGTATGTGTCTGATGAGTGAAAATCCCAGGGCTAACCTAGACCTAACATGCGATGTCCTCTAAAATATTGATGGAAACCAGGTTTGATTGACTGTTTCAGTGTTGTACTT
This sequence comes from Colletes latitarsis, assembly GCF_051014445.1. Lineage (NCBI taxonomy): Eukaryota > Metazoa > Arthropoda > Insecta > Hymenoptera > Colletidae > Colletes > Colletes latitarsis. The sequence continues at coordinate 5,966,856 of NW_027488366.1, read as the reverse complement.
CATTACTACGTGATGCAATCCAGAAAAAGCCCAGGATCTAGCCATCAAATATGAGAAATATGCGAAAGAATGAGCCTGATGAGAGCAAATCCCAGACCTAACCTAGACCTAACATGAATTATTCTCTAAAATATTGATCGAAACCAGGTTTAATTGACTGTTTCAGTGTTGTACTTCATTACTACGTGATGCAATCCAGAAAAAGCCCAGGATCTAGCCATCAAGTATGAGAAATATGCGAAAGAATGAGCCTGATGAGAGCAAATCCCAGACCTAACCTAGACCTAACATGAATTAATCTCTAAAATATTGATCAAAACCAGGTTTAATTGACTGTTTCATCGTGGTACCATATTACTACGTGATCCAAACCAGAAAAAACCCAGGATCCGTTCAACAAGTATGAGAAGAATGCGAAAGTATGAGCCTGATGAGGGCGAATCCCAGACCTATGCCACACCTAACTTGCGTTATCCTCTAAAATATTGATCGAAACCAGGTTTAATTGACTGTTTCAGCGTGGTACCACATTACTACGTGATACAATCCAGAAACAGCCCAGGATCTAGCCATGAAGTATGAGAAATATGCGAAAGTATGAGCCTTATGAGGGCAAATCCTAGACTTAACCCAAACCTAACATGCGTTATCCTCTAAAATATTTATCAAGATCAGGTTTAATTGAATGTTTCAATGTGGTACCACATTACTACGTGAACCAAACCAGAAAAAACCCAGGATCCGTTCAACATGTATGTGAAGAATGCGAATGTATGTGTCTGATGAGTGAAAATCCCAGGGCTAACCTAGACCTAACATGCGTTATCCTCTAAAATATTGATCCAAACGAGGTTTAATGGACTGTTTCAGTGTGGTACCACTTTACTACGTGATCCAAAGCAGAAAAAACCCTCGATCAGGTCAACATGTATGTTAAAACTGCGAAAGTATGACCCTGATGAGGGCAAATCCCAGGCCTAACCTAGACCTAACATGCGATGTCCTCTAAAATATTGATGGAAACCAGGTTTGATTGACTGTTTCAGTGTTGTACTTCATTACTACCTGATGCAATCCAGAAAAAGCCCAGGATCTAGCCATCAAATATGAGAAATATGCGAAAGAATGAGCCTGATGAGAGCAAATCCCAGACCTAACCTAGACCTAACATGAATTATTCTCTAAAATATTGATCGGAACCAGGTTTAATCGACTGTTTCAGTGTGGTACCACATTACTATGTGGTCCAAACCAGAAAATAACCCAGGATCTGTTCAACGAGTATGTGAAGTGTGCGAAAGTATGAGTCTGATGAGGTCAAATCCCAGACCAATCCCAGACTTAACTTGCGGTGTCTTCTAAAATATTGATCGAAACCAGGTTTCATCGACTGTTTCAGTGTGGTACCACATTACTACGTGATCCAAACCAGAAAAAACCCAGGATCTGTTCAACAAGTATGTGAAAAACGCGAAAGTAAGAGTCTGATGATGTCAAATCTCAGACCTATCCCAGACTTAACTTGCGTTATCCTCTAATATATTGATCGAAACCAGGTTTAATCGACTGTTTCAGCGTGGTACCACATTACTATGTGATACAATTCAGAAACAGTCCAGGATCTAGCCATGAAGAATAAGAAATATGCGAAAGTATGAGCCTGATGAGGGCAAATCCTAGACCTAACCCAAACCTAACATGCGTTATCCTCTAAAATATTTATCAAGACCAGGTTTAATGGAATGTTTCAGTGTGGTACCACATTACTACGTGAACCAAACCAGAAAAAACCCAGGATCCGTTCAACAAGTAAGTTAAAACTGCGACAGTATGACCCTGATGAGAGCAAATCGCAGACCTAACCTAGACCTGACATGCGTTGTCCTCTAAAATATTGATGAAAACCAGGTGTAATTGACTGTTTCAGTGTGGTACCACATTACTATGTGATCCAATCCGGAAATAGCCCAGGATCCAGCCATGAAGTATGAGAAAATTGCGAAAGTAGGAGCCTGATGAGGCAAATCCTAGACCTAACCCAGACCTAACAAGCGTTATCCTCTAAAATATTTATCAAGACCAGGTTTCATGGACTGTTTCAGTGTGGTACCACTTTACTACGTGATCCAAAGCAGAAAAAACCCTCGATCAGACCAATATGTATGTTAAAACTTCGAAAGTATGACCCTGATGAGAGCAAATCCCAGGCCTAACCTAGACCTAACATGCGTTGTCCTCTAAAATATTGATCAAAACCAGGTTTAATTGACTGTTTCAGCGTGGTACCATATTACTACGTGATCCAAATCAGAAAAAACCCAGGATCCGTTCAACAAGTATGAGAAGAATGCGAAAGTATGAGACTGATGAGTGAAAATCCCAGGCCTAACCTAGATCTAACATGCGTTATCCTCAAAAATATTGATCGAAACCTGGTTTAATCGACTGTTTCAGTGTGGTACCACATTACTATGTGATCCAAACCAGAAAATAACCCAGGATCTGTTCAACAAGTATGTGAAAAACGAGAAAGTATGTGCCTGATGTGGGCAAATCCCAGACCTATCCCAGACCTAACTTGCGTTGTCCTCTAAGATATTGATGGAAACCAGGTTTGATTGACTGTTTCAGTGTTGTACTTCATTACTATGTGATGCAATCCAGAAAAAGCCCAGGATCTAGCCATCAAATATGAGAAATATGCGAAAGAATGAGCCTGATGAGAGCAAATCCCAGACCTAACCTAGACCTAACATGAATTATTCTCTAAAATATTGATCGAAACCAGGTTTAATTGACTGCTTCAGTGTTGTACTTCATTACTACGTGATGCAATCCAGAAGAAGCCCAGGATGTAGCCATCAAGTATGAGAAATATGCGAAAGAATGAGCCTGATGAGAGCAAATACCAGACCTAACCTAGACCTAACATGAATTATTCTCTAAAATATTGATCGAAACCAGGTTTAATTGACTGCTTCAGTGTTGTACTTCATTACTACGTGATGCAATCCAGAAGAAGCCCAGGATGTAGCCATCAAGTATGAGAAATATGCGAAAGAATGAGCCTGATGAGAGCAAATCCCAGACCTAACCTAGACCTAACATGAATTATTCTCTAATATATTGATCCAAACCAGATTTAGTGGACTGTTTCAGTGTGGTACCACACTACTACGTGATCCAAACCAGAAAAAACCCAGGATCTGTTCAACAAGTATGTGAAGAATGCGACAGTATGAGCCTGATGTGGGCAAATCCCAGACCTATCCCAGACCTAACTTGCGTTGTCCTCTAAGATATTGATGGAAACCAGGTTTAATTGACTGTTTCAGTGTTGTACTTCATTACTACGTGATGCAATCCAGAAAAAGCCCAGTATCTAGCCATCAAGTATGAGAAATATGCGAAAGAATGAGCCTGATGAGAGCAAATCCCAGACCTAACCTAGACCTAACATGAATTATTCTCTAATATATTGATCGAAACCAGGTTTAATTGACTGTTTCAGTGTGGTCCCACATTACTACGTGATCCAAACCAGAAAAAACCCAGGATCCGTTCAACAAGTATGTGAAGAATGCGAAAGTATGAGCCTGATGAGGGCGAATCCCTGACCTATGCCACACCTAACTTGCGTTATCCTCTAAAATATTGATCGAAACCAGGTTTAATTGACTGTTTCAGCGTGGTACCACATTACTACGTGATACAATCCAGAAAAAGCCCAGGATCTAGCCATCAAGTATGAGAAATATGCGAAAGAATGAGCCTGATGAGAGCAAATCCCAGACCTAACCTAGACCTAACATGAATTATTCTCTAAAGTATTGATCGAAACCAGGTTTAATTGACTGCTTCAGAGTTGTACTTCATTACTACGTGATGCAATCCAGAAGAAGCCCAGGATGTAGCCATCAAGTATGAGAAATATGCGAAAGAATGAGCCTGATGAGAGCAAATCCCAGACCTAACCTAGACCTAACATGAATTATTCTCTAAAATATTGATCAAAACCAGGTTTAATTGACTGTTTCAGTGTGGTACCACATTACTACGTGATCCAATCCAGAAGTAGCCCAGGATCCAGCCATGAATTATGAGAAATATGCGAAAGTATGAGCCTGATGAGGATAAATCCTAGACCTAACCTAGACCTAACATGCGTTATCCTCTCAAATATTGATCGCAAACAGGTTTAATGGACTGTTTCAGTGTGGTACCGCACTACTACGTGATCCAAACCAGAAAAAACCCAGGATCTGTTCAACAAGTATGTGAAAAACGCGAAAGTATGAGTCTGATTCGCCCGGCTCGGAGCATTGGTCGCGGGTATTTGCGACGCGGCGATTCCTCGGGTCGGGCGGGCTTCTCCTCGCCGGGCGGTGTACTGGTGGTCGGACGCGATCGCGGAGTTGCGAGTCGCGACTGTCCGCGCCCGACGCCAGTACACCCGCGCGCGCCGTCGTCAACGTACAGGCGACGGCGTGGCGCGAGCGAGGGCAGCTGATGACCTGTATGGAGCATACCGCGTGGCGCGGGTTGCTCTGCAGGTCGCCATCAAACGGGCCAAGACCCGGGCATGGAAGGAGCTCCTCCAGACCCTTGATGACGATCCATGGGGGCGCCCATATAAGGTGGTGCTGAATAAGCTCCGCCCGTGGGCGCCCCCCGTCACCGAGGGTCTTGACCCCCGGCTGCTGGAGGACGTGGTCAATACACTCTTCCCAATTGGGGAGAGGGGACCGCGTCCTCCGGCGGTGGCGGCTGTCCCAGTGGAGTGGACGGCCGAGCTGGGGGTCACGCAGGAGGAGCTGGCAGCGGCCATCAGACGGCTCGGGGTTCGTAACACGGCCCCGGGTCCGGATGATGTGCCCGGCCGGGTTTGGGTCTTGACCCAGGGCGTCCTTGGGGCCGACCTCAGGCGGTTGTTCGACCGCTGCCTGAGGGACGGGCGATTCCCCCCCAGTTGGAAGGTGGCGAGGATGGTCCTCCTCCGGAAGGAGGGTCGGCCCGCGGAGTCTCCCTCCGCATACCGGCCCATTTGTCTCCTCGACGAGGTGGGCAAGCTCTTCGAGCGGGTGATTGCTGCCCGCCTCGTCGAGCACCTGTCGCGGGGTGATCCCGGTCTGGCCGACTGCCAGTTCGGTTTCCGGGGGGGCCGATCGACTATCGACGCGATAGGTCGTGTGAGGGCCCTCTCGGGGGCGGCCGTCTCCCGGGGTGGGGTGGCATTGGCAATATCCTTGGATATTGCCAATGCCTTTAACACCCTCCCCTGGGAAGAGATAAGGAGAGGACTCGAATATCATCGAGTCCCCCCTTGTCTCGGGGCGGTCGTCGGGGATTATCTCCGCGGCAGGTGGATCGAGTATCCGGGCCGGGATGGTGATATGCGGAGGGAGGTGTACTGCGGTGTTCCGCAGGGGTCGGTCCTCGGGCCACTCCTGTGGAACATCGCGTACGACTCGGTGTTGCGGGCCGGCCTCCCCGACGGCGTCAGCACGGTGTGTTATGCGGATGACACACTGGTGCTGGCCGTCGGGGCGCACTGGGGGAGGGCCATGCGTCGCGCGGAGGAGGGGTCGCAACGCGTCGTCGACCGGATCAGGGGGATGGGGATGACGGTGGCGGTCCATAAGACCGAGGTGATTGCGTTTCATTCACCTCGGCAGGATCCGCCACCCCCTCTGATCCGGGTGGGTGGGGCTGACATCGAGGTGAAGCCCCAGAACAGGTATCTGGGGCTGATCCTCGATAGCCACTGGCGTTTCGAGGAGCATTTCCGCTGCCTGGTCCCCCGGTTGGAAAGGATGGTTGCGGCTCTGGGCCGGATCCTGCCCAACCTGGGGGGCCCGGCGGGCCGAGTTCGTCGCCTCTATGTGGCAATGGTCCATTCGGTGGCCCTATACGGGGCCCCCATCTGGGCGGACGACCTGGCTGCCTCCCGGCGCAGCATGACTATGCTGCGTCGGGTGCAGAGGCGCATGGCGCTCAGGGTCGTCCGCGGGTATCGGACCATGTCACATGAGGCGGCGACGGTTCTAGCGGGGATGCCGCCCATGGACCTGCTCGCGCGGTCGCACGCGGTGATGTACCGGCACCGCGTCGACCGTCGCGCGGGGGTGGGGGCGGTCCCGGGCGGGCAGGAACCTGCTTGGGGCGATTTGAAGCGCCAGGCCCGGCAGTCCGTGTTGCTCGCGTGGCAGGAGCGGCTGGCTCTGCCAACCGCGGGGCACCGGACTGTCGGGGCTGTTCGGCCACTCCTGAAGGAGTGGCTGGACAGAGGCCATGGCAGCCTCACCTACCGGCTGGCACAGGTATTTTCCGGGCATGGCAGCTTCGGAAGATACCTGTGCCGGATAGGGAAGGAGCCGACGGCGCGTTGCTGCCACTGCGACGCTGAGCAGGACACGGCGGATCATACCCTGGAGGTATGCCCCGCGTGGGAGGGGGAGCGCCGTGTCCTGGTCGGCGTCGTCGGGCGGGATGTCTCGCTGCCGGGCGTGGTGCGCGCCATGCTCGGCAGCGAGGCGAAGTGGAGGGCCGTGGCCTCCTTCTGCGAGACAGTAATGTTGCAGAAGGAGGCCGCGGGGAGGGAGCGCGAGCTTCAGCGGCGCACTGAAGCTCGCGCTCGTGCGGTGGCCCGAGGTCGTCGCCCGGTCGCGAGGCGTCGGGGGCGACCGCCTCGGCGTGGCGGATGACCTAGGCTGGGAGGGGGGTCCTGAGGGGACCCTCCTCCCGCCAGGCGGCGCCGGGTCGGACCGGTTGGGGGTAGGAGTGCCTCCCCCTACCGGTCCGACGCAAGGGGAGGCACCCTCGGCGGTCTGGTGCGGCCATGAACGCCCGGCCGCCGAGGGGTGGAAATGGGGTCGCGGGCGGTTGCGAGTTGGGGCTCGCAGCCGCCACTAAACGCGGCCCCGGGACGGATAGCGGCGGGATGGAGTGGCCCCGTCCCGCCGCTATGAGGCAGTGTGTCTACTGGGGGGACCGATTGTCCCCCCATGGGGATGGGCGCGAAAGCGCGGGCACGGGGAGGATACCGGAAGAATGCTCCGAGCGATTCCCGGTATCCTCCCAAAGCGTGCCGAAGGGTCACCGTGGGGTTTTTAGTGGGTAGGTCCCGCGCCTGTCGTTGTACGGGCGCGGGGAATCCCACACACCCCTCCCACCTCTCCCCAAGGAGGTGGGAGGGAGTCTTTCAAAGATTTTCCCCACGACAAAAAAAAAAAAAAAAAAAAAAAAAAAAGTTAGGTCTGGGATCGGTCTGGGATTTGCCCTCATCAGGCTCATACTTTCGCGTTTTTCACATACTGGTTGAACAGATCCTGGGTTTTTTTCTGGTTTGGATCACGTAGTAGTGTGGTACCACACTGAAACTGTCCATTAAACCTGGTTTCGATCAATATTTTTGAGGATAACGCATGTTAGGTCTAGGTTAGGCCGAGGATTTTCACTCATCAGACTCATACTTTCGCATTCTTCACATACTTGTTGAACGGATCCTGGGGTTTTACTGGTTTGGATCACGTAGTAATGTGGTACCACACTGAAACAGTCAATTAAACCTGGTTTCGATCAATATTTTAGAGAATAATCCATGTTAGGTCTAGGTTAGGTCTGGGATTTGCTCTCATCAGGCTCATTCTTTCGCATATTTCTCATACTTGATGGCTAGATCCTGGGCTTTTTCTGGATTGCATCACGTAGTAATGAAGTACAACACTGAAACAGTCAATTAAACCAAGTTTCCATCAATATTTTGGAGGAGAACGCATGTTAGGTCCGGGATCGGTCTGGGATTTGCCCTCATCAGGGTCATACTTTCGCAGTTTTAACATACATGTTGACCTGATCGAGGGTTTTTTCTGCTATGGATCACGTAGTAAAGAAGTACCACACTGAAGCTGTCCATTAAACCTTGTTTGGATCAATATTTTAGAGGATAACGCATGTTAGGTTTGGGTTAGGTCTAGGATTTGCCCTCGTCAGGCTCATACTTTGGCATATTTCTCATACTTCATGGCTAGATCCTGGGCTGTTTCAGGATTGTATCACGTAGTAACGTGGTACCACGCTGAAACAGTCAATTAAACCTGGTTTCGATCAATATTTTAGAGGATAACGCAAGTTAGGTCTGGGATCGGTCTGGGATTTGCCCTCATCAGGCTCATACTTTCGCGTTTTTCACATACTAGTTGAACAGATCCTGGGTTTTTTTCTGGTTTGGATCACGTAGTAGTGTGGTACCACACTGAAACTGTCCATTAAACCTGGTTTCGATCAATATCTTAGAGAATAATCCATGTTAGGTCTAGGTTAGGTCTGGGATTTGCTCTCATCAGGCTCATTCTTTCGCATATTTCTCATACTTGATGGCTAGATCATGGGCTTTTTCTGGATTGCATCACGTAGTAATGAAGTACAACACTGAAACAGTCAATTAAACCAAGTTTCCATCAATATTTTAGAGGACAACGCATGCTAGGTCTAGGTTAGGCCTGGGATTTGCCCTCATCAGGGTCATACTTTCGCAGTTTTAACATACATGTTGACCTGATCGAGGGTTTTTTCTGCTTTGGATCACGTAGTAAAGTGGTATCACACTGATGCTGTCCATTAAACCTGGTTTGGATCAATATTTTAGAGGATAACGCATGTTAAGTTTGGGTTAGGTCTAGGATTTGCCCTCGTCAGGCTCATACTTTCGCATATTTCTCATACTTCATGGCTAGATCCTGCGCTGTTTCAGGATTGTATCACGTAGTAACGTGGTACCACGCTGAAACAGTCAATTAAACCTGGTTTCGATCAATATTTTAGAGGATAACGCAAGTTAGGTCTGGGATAGGTCTGGGATTCGCCTTTATCAGGCTCATACCTTCGCGTTTTTCACATACTTCTTGAACTGATCCTGGGTTTTTTCTGGTTTGGTTCACGTAGTAATGTGGTACCACACTGAAACAGTCCATTAAACCTGGTTTCGCTCAATATTTTAGAAGATAACGCATGTTAGGTATAGGTTTGGCCTGGGATTTGCCCTCATCAGGGTCATACTTTCGCAGTTTTAACATGCATGTTGACCTGATCGAGGGTTTTTTCTGCTTTGGATCACGTAGTAATGAAGTACAACACTGAAACAGTCAATTAAACCAAGTTTCCATCAATATTTTAGAGGACAACGCATGCTAGGTCTAGGTTAGGCCTGGGATTTGCCCTCATCAGGGTCATACTTTCGCAGTTTTAACATACATGTTGACCTGATCGAGGGTTTTTTCTGCTTTGGATCACGTAGTAAAGTGGTATCACACTGATGCTGTCCATTAAACCTGGTTTGGATCAATATTTTAGAGGATAACGCATGTTAAGTTTGGGTTAGGTCTAGGATTTGCCCTCGTCAGGCTCATACTTTCGCATATTTCTCATACTTCATGGCTAGATCCTGCGCTGTTTCAGGATTGTATCACGTAGTAACGTGGTACCACGCTGAAACAGTCAATTAAACCTGGTTTCGATCAATATTTTAGAGGATAACGCAAGTTAGGTCTGGGATAGGTCTGGGATTCGCCTTTATCAGGCTCATACCTTCGCGTTTTTCACATACTTCTTGAACTGATCCTGGGTTTTTTCTGGTTTGGTTCACGTAGTAATGTGGTACCACACTGAAACAGTCCATTAAACCTGGTTTCGCTCAATATTTTAGAAGATAACGCATGTTAGGTATAGGTTTGGCCTGGGATTTGCCCTCATCAGGGTCATACTTTCGCAGTTTTAACATGCATGTTGACCTGATCGAGGGTTTTTTCTGCTTTGGATCACGTAGTAATGTGGTACCACACTGAAACAGTCAATTAAACCTGGTTTCGATCAATATTTTAGAGAATAATCCATGTTTGGTCTAGGTTAGGTCTGGGATTTGCTCCCATCAGGCTCATTCTTTCGCATATTTCTCATACTTGATGGCTAGATCCTGGTCTTTTTCTGGATTGCATCACGTAGTAATGAGGTACCACACTGAAACAGTCAATTAAACCTGGTTTCGATCAATATTTTAGAGGACAACCCAAGTTAGGTCTGGGATAGGTCTGGGATTTGCCCTCATCAGGATCATACTTTCGCATTTTTCACATACTTGTTGAACAGATCCTGGGCTATTTCTGGAATGTATCACGTAGTAATGTGGTACCACGCTGAAACAGTCAATTAAACCTGGTTTCGATCAATATTTTAGAGGATAACGCAAGTTAGGTCTGAGATAGGTCTGGGATTGGCCCTTATCAGGCTCATACTGGTTTCGATCAATATTTTAGAGGACAACACAAGTTAGGTCTGGGATAGGTCTGGGATTTGCCCTCTTCAGGGTCATACTTTCGCATATTTCTCATACTTGATGGCTAGATCCTGGGCTATTTCTGGATTGTATCACGTAGTAATGTGGTACCACGCTGAAACAGTCAATTAAACCTGGTTTCGATCAATATTTTAGAGGATAACGCAAGTTAGGTCTGAGATAGGTCTGGGATTCGCCCTCATCAGGCTCATACTTTCGCGTTTTTCACATACTTGTTGAACTGATCCTGGGTTTTTTCTTGTTTGGATCACGTAGTAATGTGGTACCACACTGAAACAGTCCATTAAACCTGGTTTCGATCAATATTTTAGAGGATAACGCATGTTAGGTCTGGGATAGGTCTGGGATTTGCCCTCATCAGGCTCATACTTTCGCGTTTTTCACATACTTGTTGAACTGATCCTGGGTTCTTTCTGGTTTGGATCACGTAGTAATGTGGTACCACACTGAAACAGTCCATTAAACCTGGTTTCGATCAATGTTTTAGAGGATAACGCATGTTAGGTCTGGGTTAGGCCTGGGATTTGCACTCATCAGACTCATACTTTCGCATACTTCACATACTTGTTGAACGGATCCTGGGTTTTTTCCGGTTTGGTTCACGTAGTAATGTGGTACCACACTGAAACATTCAATTAAACCTTGTCTTGATAAGTTTTTTAGAGGATAACGTATGTTAGGTCTGGGTTACGTCTAGGGTGCCCTCATCAGGCTCATACTTTCGCATATTTCTCATACTTCATGGCTAGATCCTGGGCTATTTCTGGATTGTATCACGTAGTAATGTGGTACCACACTGAAACAGTCAATTAAACCTGGTTTCGATCAATATTTTTGAGGATAACGCGTGTTAGGTCTGGGTTAGGCCTGGGATTTTCACTCATCAGACACATACCTTCGCATTCTTCACATACTTGTTGAACGGATCCTGGGTTTTTTCTGGTTTGGATCACGTAGTAATGTGGGACCACACTGAAACAATCAATTAAACCTGGTCTTGATAAATATTTTAGAGGATAACGCATGTTAGGTCTAGGATAGGTCTGGGATTTGCCCTCATCAGACCGATACTTTCGCACACTCCACATACACGTAGAACAGATCCTGGGTTATTTTCTGGTTTGGATCACATAGTCATGTGGTACCACACTGAAACAGTCGATTAAACCAGGTTTCGATCAATATTTTTGAGGATAACGCGTGTTAGGTCTAGGTTAGGCCTGGGATTTTCACTCATCAGACTCATACCTTCGCATTCTGTCTCATACTTGTTGAACGGATCCTGGGTTTTTTCTGGTTTGCATCACGTAGTAATGTGGGACCACACTGAAACAATCAATTAAACCTGGTCTTGATAAATATTTTAGAGGACAACGCTTGTTAGTTCTGGGTTAGGTCTAGGATTTGCCCTCATCAGGCTCATACTTTCGCATATTTCTCATACTTGTTGAACGGCTCCTGTGTTTTTTCTGGTTTGGTTCACGTAGTAATGTGGTACCACACTGAAACATTCAATTAAACCTGGTCTTGATAAATATTTTAGAGGATAACGCATGTTAGGTTTGGGTTAGGTCTAGGATTTGCCCTCATCACGCTCATACTTTCGCATATTTCTCACACTTCATGGCTAGATCCTGGGCTTTTTCTGGATTGCATCACGTAGTAATGAAGTACAACACTGAAACAGTCAATTTAACCTGGTTTCCATCAATATCTGAGAGGACAACGCAAGTTAGGTCTGAGATAGGTCTGGGATTCGCCCTCATCACGCTCATACTGGTTTCGATCAATATTTTAGAGGACAACGCATGTTAGGTCTGGGATAGGTCTGGGATTTGCCCCCATCAGGGTCATACTTTCGCATATTTCTCATACTTCATGGCTAGATCCTGGGTTTTTTCTGGTTTGGATCACGTAGTAATGTGGGACCACACTGAAACAGTCAATTAAACCTGGTTTCGATGAATATTTTTGAGAATAATACATGTTAGGTCTAGGTTAGGTCTGGGATTTGCTCTCATCAGGCTCATTCTTTCGCATATTTCTCATACTTGATGGCTAGATGCTGGGCTTTTTCTGGATTGCATCACGTAGTAATGAAGTGCAACACAGAAACAGTCAATTAAACCTGGTTTCCATCAATATCTTAGAGGACAACGCAAGTTAGGTCTGGGATAGGTCTGGGATTTGCCCTCATCAGGCTCATACTTTCGCGTTTTTCACATACATGTTGAACAGATCCTGGGTTTTTTCTGGTTTGGATCACGTAGTAGTATGGTACCACACTGAAACAGTCCATTAAACCTGGTTTGGATCAATATTTTAGAGGATAACGCATGTTAGGTCTAGGTTAGGTCGGGGATTTTCACTCATCAGACTCATACTTTCGCATTCTTCACATACTTGTTGTACGGATCCCGGGTTTTTTCTGGTTTGGATCACGTAGTAATGTGGGACCACACTGAAACAGTCAATTAAACCTGCTTTCGATCAATATTTTTGAGAATAATACATGTTAGGTCTAGGTTAGGTCTGGGATTTGCTCTCATCAGTCTCATTCTTTCGCATATTTCTCATACTTGGTGGCTAGATGCTGGGCTTTTTTTGGACTGCATCACGTAGTAATGAAGTACAACACAGAAACAGTCAATTAAACCTGGTTTCCATCAATATCTTAGAGGACAACGCAAGTTAGGTCTGGGATAGGTCTGGGATTTGCCCTCATCAGGCTCATACTTTCGCGTTTTTCACATACATGTTGAACAGATCCTGGGTTTTTTCTGGTTTGGATCACGTAGTAGTGTGGTACCACACTGAAACAGTCCATTAAACCTGGTTTGGATCAATATTTTAGAGGATAACGCATGTTAGGTCTAGGTTAGGTCGGGGATTTTCACTCATCAGACTCATACTTTCGCATTCTTCACATACTTGTTGAACGGATCCTGGGTTTTTTCTGGTTTGGATCACGTAGTAATGTGGTACCACACTGAAACAGTCGATTAAACCTGGTTTCGATCAATATTTTAGAGGATAACGCATGTTAGGTCTAGGTTAGCCCTGGGATTTTCACTCATCAGACTCATACTTTTGCGTTTTTCACATACTTGTTGAACAGATCCTGGGTTTTTTCTGGTTTGGATCACGTAGTAGTGTGGTACCACACTGAAACAGTCCATTAAACCTGGTTTGGATCAATATTTTAGAGGATAACGCATGTTAGGTCTAGGTTAGGTCTGGGATTTTCACTCATCAGACTCATACTTTCGCATTCATCACATACTTGTTGAACGGATCCTGGGTTTTTTCTGGTTTGGATCACGTAGTAATGTGGGCCCACACTGAAACAATCATTTAAACCTGGTCTTGATAAATATTTTAGAGGATAACGCAAGTTAGGTCTGGGATAGGTCAGGGATTTGACCTCATCAGACTCATAATTTCGCACACTTCACATACTCCTTGAACAGATCCTGGGTTATTTTCTGGTTTGGATCACATAGTAATGTGGTACCACACTGAAACAGTCGATTAAACCAGGTTTCGATCAATATTTTAGAGAATAATTCATGTTAGGTCTAGGTTAGGTCAAGGATTTGCTCTCATCAGGCTCATTCTTTCGCATATTTCTCATACTTGATGGCTAGATCCTGGGCTTTTTCTGGATTGCATAATAATTCATGTTAGGTCTAGGTTAGGTCTAGTATTTACCCTCATCAGGCTCATTCTTTCGCATATTTCTCAAACTTGATGGCTAGATCCTGGGCTTTTTTGGATTGCATCACGTAGTAATGTAGTACCACACTGAAACATTCAATTAAACCTGGTCTTGATAAATATTTCAGAGGATAACGCATGTTAGGTCTGGGTTAGGTCTAGGATTCGCACTCACCAGGCTCATACTTTCGCATATTTCTCATACTTCATGGCTAGATCCTGGGCTGTTTCTGGATTGTATCACGTAGTAGTGAAGTACAACACTGAAACAGTCAATTGAACCTGGTCTCCATCAATATCTTAGAGGACAACGCAAGATAGGTCTGGGATAGGTCTTGGATTTGCCCTCATCAGGCTCATACTTTCGCATATTTCTCATACTTCATGGCTAGATCCTGGGCTATTTCTGGATTGGATCACGTAGTAAAGTGGTACCACACTGAAACATTCAATGAAACCTGGTCTGGATAAATATTTTAGAGGATAACGCATCTTAAGTCTGGGTTAGGTCTAAGATTTGCCCTCATCAGGCTCACAGTTTAGCGTTTTTCGCATACTTGTTGAACAGATCCTGGGTTTTTTCTGGTTTGGATCACGAAGCAGTGTGGTACCACACTGAAACAGTCCATTAAACCTGGTTTTGCTCAATATTTTAGAGGATAACGCATGTTAGGTGTAGGTTAGGTCTGGGATTTGCCCTCATCAGGCTCTTACTTTCGCATATTTCTCACACTTGATGGCTAGATCCTGGACTTTTTCTGGATTGCATCACGTAGTAATGAAGTACAACACTGAAACAGTCAATTAAACCTGGTTTCCATCAATATCTTCGAGGACAACGCAAGTTAGGTCTGGGATAGGTTTGGGATTTTCACTCATCAGACTCATACTTTCGCATTCTTCACATACTTGTTGAACGGATCCTGGGTTTTTTCTGGTTTGGATCACGTAGTAATGTGGTACCACACTGAAACATTCAATTAAACCTGGTCTTGATAAATATTTTAGAGAATAACGGATGTTAGGTCTGGGTTAGGTCTAGGATTTGCCCCCATCAGGCTCATACTTTCGCATATTTCTCATACTTCATGGCTAGCTCCTGGGCTATTTCTGGATTGTATCACGTAGTAATGTGGTACCACGCTGAAACAGTCAATTAAATCTGGTTTCGATCAATATTTTAGAGGATAACGCATGTTAGGTCTAGGTTAGGTCTGGGATTTGCTCTCATCAGGCTCATTCTTTCGTATATTTCTCATACTTGATGGCTAGATCCTGGGCTTTTTCTGGATTGCATCACGTAATAATGTAGTGCCACACTGAAACAGTCAATGAAACCTGGTTTCCATCAATATTTTAGAGGACAACGCAAGTTAGATCTAGGTAAGGCCTGAGATTTGCTCTCATCAGGGTCATACTTTCGCAGTTTTAACATACATGTTGACCTGATCGAGGGTTTTTTCTGCTTTGGATCACGTAGTAAGGTGGTACCACACTGAAACAGTTCATTAAACCTGGTTTGGAGCAATATTTTTGAGGATAACGCATGTTAGGTCTGGGATAGGTCTAGGATTTGCCCTCATCAGGCTCTTACTTTCGCATATTTCTCATACTTCATGGCTAGATCCTGGGCTATTTCTGGATTGGATCACGTAGTAAAGTGGTACCACACTGAAACATTCAATGAAACCTGGTCTGGATAAATATTTTAGAGGATAACGCATCTTAGGTCTGGGTTAGGTCTAAGATTTGCCCTCATCACGCTCACAGTTTAGCGTTTTTCGCATACTTGTTGAACGGTTCCTGGGTTTTTTCCGGTTTCGATCACGTAGTAATGTGGTACCACACTGAAACATTCATTTAAACCTGGTCTTGATAAATATTTTAGAAGATAACGCATGTTAGGTTTGGGTTAGGTCTAGGATTTGCCCACATTAGGCTCATACTTTCGCATATTTCTCATACTTCATGGCTAGATCCTGGGCTTTTTCTGGATTGAATCACGTAGTAATGTAGTACCACACTGAAACATTCAATTAAACCTGGTCTTGATAAATATTTCAGAGGATAACGCATGTTAGGTCTGGGTTAGGTCTAGGATTTGCACTCATCAGGCTCATACTTTCGCATATTTCTCATACTTCATGGCTAGATCCTGGGCTGTTTCTGGATTGTATCACGTAGTAATGAAGTACAACACTGAAACAGTCAATTGAACCTGGTCTCCATCAATATCTTAGTGGACAACGCAAGTTAGGTCTGGGATAGGTCTTGGATTTGCCCTCATCAGGCTCATACTTTCGCATATTTCTCATACTTCATGGCTAGATCCTGGGCTATTTCTGGATTGGATCACGTAGTAAAGTGGTACCACACTGAAACATTCAATGAAACCTGGTCTGGATAAATATTTTAGAGGATAACGCATCTTAGGTCTGGGTTAGGTCTAAGATTTGCCCTCATCAGGCTCACAGTTTAGCGTTTTTCGCATACTTGTTGAACAGATCCTGTGTTTTTTCTGGTTTGGATCACGAAGTAGTGTGGTACCACACTGAAACAGTCCATTAAACCTGGTTTCGCTCAATATTTTAGAGGATAACGCATGTTAGGTCTAGGTTAGGTCTGGGATTTGCCCTCATCAGGCTCATTCTTTCGCATATTTCTCATATTTGACGGCTAGATCCTGGGCTTTCTCTGGATTGCATCACGTAGTAATGAAGTACAACACTGAAACAGTCAATTAAACCTGGTTTCCATCAATATTTTAGAGGACAACGCATGTCAGGTCTAGGTTAGGCCTGGGATTTGCTCTCATCAGGGTCATACTTTCGCAGTTTTAACATACATGTTGACCTGATCGAGGGTTTTTCTGCTTTGGATCACGTAGTAAGGTGGTACCACACTGAAACAGTCCATTAAACCTGGTTTGGATCAATATTTTTGAGGATAACGCATGTTAGGTCTAGGTTAGGCCGGGGATTTTCACTCATCAGACTCATACTTTCGCATATTTCTCATACTTCATGGCTAGATCCTGGGCTGTTTCTGGATTGTATCACATAGTAATGTGGTACCACGCTGAAACAGTCGATTAAACCTGGTTTCGATCAATATTTTAGAGGATAATTCATGTTAGGTCTAGGTTAGGTCTGGGACTTGCTCTCATCAGGCTCATTATTTCGCATATTTCTCATACTTGATGGCTAGATGCTGGGCTTTTTCTGGATTGCATCACGTAGTAATGAAGTACAACACTGAAACAGTGAATTAAACCTGGTTTCCATCAATATCTTAGAGGACAATGCAAGTTAGGTCTGGGATAGGTCTGGGATTTGCCCTCATCAGGCTCAAACGTTCCGCGTTTTTCACATACTTGTTGAACAGATCCTGGGTTTTTTCTGGTTTGGATCACGTAGTAGTGTGGGACCACACTGAAACAATCAATTAAACCTGGTCTTGATAAATATTTTAGAGGATAACGCATGTTAGGTCTGGGATAGGTCTGGGATTTGCCCTCATCAGACTCATACTTTCGCACACTTCACATACTCGTTGAACAGATCCTGGGTTATTTTCTGGTTTGGATCACATAGTAATGTGGTACCACACTGAAACAGTCGATTAAACCAGGTTTCGATCAATATTTTTGAGGATAACGCATGTTAGGTCTTGGTTAGGTCTGGGATTTTCACTCATCAGACTCATACTTTCGCATTCTTCACATACTTGTTGAACGGATCATGGGTTTTTTCTGGTTTGGATCACGTAGTAATGTGGGACCACACTGAAACAATCAATTAAACCTGGTCTTGATAAATATTTTAGAGGATAACGCATGTTAGGTCTGGGATAGGTCGGGGATTTGCCCTCATCAGACTCATACTTTCGCACACTTCACATTCTCGTTGATCAGATCCTGGGTTTTTTCTGGTTTGGATCACGTAGTAATGTGGAACTACACTGAAACAATCAATTAAACCTGGTCTTGATAAATATTTTAGAGGATAACGCATGTTAGGTCTGGGTTAGGTCTAGGATTTGCCCTCGTCAGGCTCATACTTCCGCATATTTCTCATACTTCATGGCTAGATCCTGGGCTATTTCTGGATTAGATCACGTAGTAATGTGGTACCACACTGAAACAGTCAATTAAACCTGGTTTCCATCAAACTCTTAGAGGACAACGCAAGTTAGGTCTGGGATAGGTCTTGGATTTGCCCTCATCAGGCTCATACTTTCGCATTCTTCGCATACTTGTTGTACGGATCCTGGGTTTTTTCTGGTTTGGATCACGTAGTAGTGTGGTACCACACTGAAACAGTCCATTAAACCTGGTTTGGATCAATATTTTAGAGGATAACGCATGTTAGGTCTAGGTTAGGTCTGGGAATTTCACTCATCAGACTCATACTTTCGCACACTTCACATACTCGTTGAACAGATCCTGGGTTATTTTCTGGTTTGGATCACATAGTAATGTGGTACCACACTGAAACAGTCGATTATACCAGGTTTCGATCAATATTTTTGAGGATAACGCATGTTGGGACTAGGTTAGGCCTGGGATTTTCACTCATCAGGCTCATACTTTCGCATTCTTCGCATACTTGTTGTACGGATCCTGGGTTTTTTCTGGTTTGGATCACGTAGTAATGTGGGACCACACTGAAACAGTCAATTAAACCAGGTTTCGATCAATATTTTTGAGAATAATACATGTTAGGTCTAGGTTAGGTCTGGGATTTGCTCTCATCAGGCTCATTCTTTCGCATATTTCTCATACTTGATGGCTAGATGCTGGACTTTTTCTGGTTTGGATCACGTAGTAATGTGGTACCACGCTGAAACAGTCGATTAGACCCGGTTTCGATCAATATTTTAGAGGATAACGCAAGTTAAGTCTGGGATAGGTCTGGAATTTGACCTCATCAGACTCATACTTTCGCGTTTTTCACATACTTGTTGAACAGATCCTGGGTTTTTTCTGGTTTGGATCACGTAGTAGTGTGGTACCACACTGAAACAGTCCATTAAACCTGGTTGCGATCAATATTTTAGGGTTAGGTCTAGGATTTGCCCCCTTCAAGCTTATTCTTTTGCATATTTCTCAAACTTGATGGCTAGATCCTGGGCTTTTTCTGGTTTGCATCACGTAGTAATGTGGTACCACACTGAAACATTCAATTAAACCTGGTCTTGATAAATATTTTAGAGGATAACGCATGTTAGGTCTGGGTTAGGTCTAGGATTTGACCTCGTCAGACTCATACTTTCGCACCCTTCACATACTCGTTGAACAGATCCTGGGTTATTCTCTGGTTTGGATCACATAGTAATGTGGTACCACACTGAAACAGTCGATTAAACCAGGTTTCGATCAATATTTTTGAGGATAAAGCATGTTAGGTCTAGGTTAGGCCTGGGATTTTCACTCATCAGACTCATACTTTCGCATTCTTCACATACTTGTTGAACGGACCCTGGGTTTTTCCTGGTTTGGATCACGTAGTAATGTGGGACCACACCGAAACGGTCAATTAAATCTGGTTTCGATCAATATTTTAGAGGATAACGCAAGTTAGGTCTGGGATAGGTCTAGGATTTGCCCTCATCAGGCTCTTACTATCGCATATTTCTCATACTTCATGGCTAGATCCTGGGCTATTTCTGGATTGGATCACGTAGTAAAGTGGTACCACACTGAAACATTCAATGAAACCTGTTCTGGATAAATATTTTAGAGGATAACGCATCTTAGGTCTGGGATAGGTCTAAGATTTGCTCTCATCAGGCTCATACTTTCGCATTCTTCACATACTTGTTGAACGGAGCCTGGGTTTTTTCTGGTTTGCATCACGTAGTAATGTGGTACCACACTGAAGCAGTCAATTAAATCTGGTTTCGATCAATATTTTAGAGGATAACGCATCTTAGGTCTGGGTTAGGTCTAGGATTTGCTCTCGTCAGGCTCATACTTTCGCATATTTCTCATACTTCATGGCCAGATCCTGGGCTATTTCTGGTTTGGATCACGTAGTAATGTGGTACCACACTGAAACATTCAATTAAACCTGGTCTTGATAAATATTTTAGAGGATAACGCATGTTAGGTTTGGGTTAGGTCTAGGATTTGCCCTCATCAGGCTCATACTTTCGCATATTTCTCATACTTCATGGCTAGATCCCGGGCTGTTTCTGGTTTGGATCACATAGTAATGTGGTACCACACTGAAACAGTCGATTAAACCAGGTTTCGATCAATATTTTTGAGGGTAACGCATGTTAGGTCTAGGTTAGGCCTGGGATTTTCACTCATCAGACTCATACTTTCGCATTCTTCACATGCTTGTTGAACAGATCCTGGGTTATTTTCTGGTTTGGATCACATAGTAATGTGGTACCACACTGAAACATTCAATTAAACCTGGTCTTGATAAATATTTTAGAGGATAACGCATGTTAGGTTTGGGTTAGGTCTAGGATTTGCCCTCATCTGGCTCATACTTTCGCATATTTCTCATACTTCATGGCTAGATCCTGGGCTGTTCCTGGATTGTATCACGTAGTAATGTGGTACCTCGCTGAAACAGTCGATTAAACCTGGTATCGATCAATATTTTAGAGGATAACGCAAGTTAAGTCTGGGATAGGTCTGGGATTTGATCTCATCAGACTCATACTTTCGCGTTTTTCACATACTTGTTGAACAGATCCTGGGTTTTTTCTGGTTTGGATCACGTAGTAGTGTGGTACCACACTGAAACAGTCCATTAAACCTGGTTGCGATCAATATTTTAGGGTTAGGTCTAGGATTTGCCCCCTTCAAGCTTATTCTTTTGCATATTTCTCAAACTTGAAGGCTAGATCCTGGGCTTTTTCTGGTTTGCATCACGTAGTAATGTGGTACCACACTGAAACATTCAATTAAACCTGGTCTTGATAAATATTTTAGAGGATAACGCATGTTAGGTCTGGGTTAGGTCTAGGATTTGACCTCGTCAGACTCATACTTTCGCACCCTTCACATACTCGTTGAACAGATCCTGGGTTATTCTCTGGTTTGGATCACATAGTAATGTGGTACCACACTGAAACAGTCGATTAAACCAGGTTTCGATCAATATTTTTGAGGATAAAGCATGTTAGGTCTAGGTTAGGCCTGGGATTTTCACTCATCAGACTCATACTTTCGCATTCTTCACATACTTGTTGAACGGACCCTGGGTTTTTCCTGGTTTGGATCACGTAGTAATGTGGGACCACACCGAAACGGTCAATTAAATCTGGTTTCGATCAATATTTTAGAGGATAACGCAAGTTAGGTCTGGGATAGGTCTAGGATTTGCCCTCATCAGGCTCTTACTATCGCATATTTCTCATACTTCATGGCTAGATCCTGGGCTATTTCTGGATTGGATCACGTAGTAAAGTGGTACCACACTGAAACATTCAATGAAACCTGTTCTGGATAAATATTTTAGAGGATAACGCATCTTAGGTCTGGGTTAGGTCTAAGATTTGCTCTCATCAGGCTCACAAATACGCATTTTTCACATACTTGTTAAACAGATCCTGGGTTTTTTCTGGTTTGGATCACGTAGTAATGTGGTACCACACTAAAACAGTGAATTAAACCTGGTTTCGATCAATATTTTAGAGGATAACGCAAGCTAGGTCTGGGATAGGTCTGGGATTAGCCCTCATCAGACTCATACTTTCGCAAAATTCACATACTCGTTGACAAGATCCTGGGTTTTTTTCTGGTTTGGATCACGTAGGAATGTGGTTCCACACTGAAACAGTCGATTAAACCTGGTTTCGATCAATATTTTAGAGGATAACGCAAGTTAGGTCTGGGATAGGTCTGGGATTTGCCCTCATCAGGCTCATACTTTCGCGTTTTTCACATACTAGTTGAACAGATCCTGGGCTATTCCTGGATTGGATCACGTAGTAAAGTGGTACCACACTGAAACAGTCAATGAAACCTGGTCTGGATAAATATTTTAGAGGATAACGCATCTTAGGTCTGGGTTAGGTCTAAGATTTGCCCTCATCAGGCTCACAGTTTCGCGTTTTTCACATACTTGTTGAACAGATCCTGGGTTTTTTCTGGTTGGGATCACGAAGTTGTGTGGTACCACACTGAAACAGTCCATTAAACCTGGTTTCGCACAATATTTTAGAGGATAACGCATGTTAGGTCTAGGTTAGGTCTGGGATTTGCTTTCATCAGGCTCATTCTTTCGCATATTTCTCATACTTGATGGCTATATCCTGGGCTTTTTCTGGATTGCATCACGTAGTAATGTAGTACCACACTGAAACAGTCAATGAAACCTGGTTTCCATCAATATTTTAGAGGACAACGCAAGTTAGGTTTAGGTAAGGCCTGAGATTTTCACTGATCAGACTCATTCTTTCGCATATTTCTCATACATGTTGAACAGATCCTGGGTTTTTTCTGGTTTGGATCACGTAGTAATGTGGGACCACACTGAAACAACCAATTAAACATGGTCTTGATATATATTTTAGAGGATAACGCATGTTAGGTCTGGGTTAGGTCTAGGATTTGCCCTCATCAGGCTCATACTTTCGCATATTTCTCATACTTCATGGCTAGATCCTGGGCTGTTTCTGGATTGTATCACGTAGTAATGTGGTACCACGCTGAAACAGTCAACTAAACCTGGTTTCGATCAATATTTTAGAGGATAACGCAAGTTAGGTCTGGGATAGGTCTAGGATTTGCCGTCATCAGGCTCTTACTTTCGCATATTTCTCATACTTCATGGCTAGATCCTGGGCTATTTCTGGATTGGATCACGTAGTAAAGTGGTACCACACTGAAACATTCAATGAAACCTGGTCTGGATAAATATTTTAGAGGATAACGCATGTTAGGTCTGGGTTAGGTCTAAGATTTGCCCTCATCAGGCTCACAGTTTCGCGTTTTTCACATACTTGTTGAACAGATCCTGGGGTATTTCTGGTTTGGATCACGAAGTAGTGTGGTACCACACTGAAACAGTCCATTAAACCTGGTTGCGATCAATATTTTAGAGGATAACGCATGTTAGGTCTGGGTTAGGTCTAGGATTTGCCCTCATCAGGCTTATTTTTTCGCATATTTCTCAAACTTGATGGCTAGATCCTGGGCTTTTTCTGGATTGCATCACGTAGTAATGTGGTACCACACTGAAACATTCAATTAAACCTGGTCTTGATAAATATTTTAGAGGATAGCGCATGTTAGGTCTGGGATAGGTCTGGGATTTGCCCTCATCAGACTCACACTTTCGCACACTTCACATACTCGTTGAACTGATCCTGGGTTATTTTCTGGTTTGGATCACATAGTAATGTGGTACCACACTGAAACAGTCGATTAAACCAGGTTTCGATCAATATTTTTGAGGATAACGCATCTTAGGTCTGGGTTAGGTCTAGGATTTGCTCTCGTCAGGCTCATACTTTCGCGTATTTATCATACTTCATGGCTAGATCCTGGGCTATTTCTGGATTGGATCACGTAGTATTGTGGTACCACACTGAAACATTCAATTAAACCTGGTCTTGAAAAATATTTTAGAGGATAACGCATGTTAGGTTTGGGTTAGGTCTAGGATTTGCCCTCATCAGGCTCATACTTTCGCATATTTCTCATACTTCATGGCTAGATCCTGGGCTGTTTCTGGTTTGGATCACACAGTAATGTGGTACCACACTGAAACAGTCGATTAAACCTGGTTTCGATCAATATTTTTGAGGATAACGCATGTTAGGTCTAGGTTAGGCCTGGGATTTTCACTCATCAGACTCATACTTTCGCATTCTTCACATGCTTGTTGAACGGATCCTGGGTTTTTTCTGGTTTGGATCACGTAGTAATGTGGGACCACACTGAGACAGTCAATTAAACCTGGTTTCGATCAGTATTTTAGAGACTAATTCATGTTAGGTCTAGGTTAGGTCTGGTATTTGCTCTTATCAGCCTCATTGTTTCGCATATTTCTCATACTTGATGGCTAGATCCTGGGCTTTTTCTGGATTGCATAACGTAGAAATGAAGTACAACACTGAAACAGTCAATTAAACCTGGTTTCCATCAATATTTTAGAGGACAACGCATATTAGGTGTAGGTTAGGCCTGGGATTTGCCCTCATCAGGGTCATACTTTCGCAGTTTTAACATACATGTTGGCCTGATCGAGGGTTTTTCCTGCTTTGGATCACGTAGTAAAGTGGTGCCACACTGATACAGTCCATTAAACCTGGTTTCGATCAATATTTTAGAGGATAACGCAAGTTAGGTCTGGGATAGGTCTGGGATTTGACCTCGTCAGACTCATACTTTCGCACCCTTCACATACTCGTTGAACAGATCCTGGGTTATTTTCTGGTTTGGATCACATAGTAATGTGGTACCACACTGAAACATTCAATTAAACCTGGTCTTGATAAATATTTTAGTGGATAACGCATGTTAGGTTTGGGTTAGGTCTAGGATTTGCCCTCATCTGGCTCATACTTTCGCATATTTCTCATACTTCATGGCTAGATCCTGGGCTGTTCCTGGATTGAATCACGTAGTAATGTGGTACCACGCTGAAACAGTCGATTAAACCTGGTTTCGATCAATATTTTAGAGGATAACGCAAGTTAAGTCTGGGATAGGTCTGGGATTTGATCTCATCAGACTCATACTTTCGCGTTTTTCACATACTTGTTGAACAGATCCTGGGTTTTTTCTGGTTTGGATCACGTAGTAGTGTGGTACCACACTGAAACAGTCCATTAAACCTGGTTGTTATCAATATTTTATGGTTAGGTCTAGGATTTGCCCCCATCAAGCTTATTCTTTTGCATATTTCTCAAACTTGATGGCTAGATCCTGGGCTTTTTCTGGATTGCATCACGTAGTAATGTGGTACCACACTGAGACATTCAATTAAACCTGGTCTTGATAAATATTTTAGAGGATAACGCATGTTAGGTCTGGGTTAGGTCTAGGATTTGGCCTCGTCAGACTCATACTTTCGCACCCTTCACATACTCGTTGTACAGATCCTGGGTTATTTTCTGGTTTGGATCACATAGTAATGTGGTACCACACTGAAACCGTCGATTAAACCAGGTTTCGATCAATATTTTTGAGGATAAAGCATGTTAGGTCTAGGTTAGGCCTGGGATTTTCACTCATCAGACTCATACCTTCGCATTCTTCACATACTCGTTGAACGGACCCTTGGTTTTTTCTGGTTTGGATCACGTAGTAATGTGGGACCACACTGAAACTGTCAATTAAATCTGGTTTCGATCAATATTTTAGAGAATAATTCATGTTAGGTCTAGGTTAGGCCTAGGATTTTCACTCATCAGGCTCATACTTTCGCGTTCTTCACATACTTGTTGAACTGATCCTGGATTTTTCCGGTTTGGATCACGTAGTAATGTGGTACCACACTGAAACAATCAATTAAACCTGGTCTTGATAAATATTTTAGAGGATAACGCATGTTAGGTCTGGGTTAGGTCTAGGATTTGCCCTCATCAGGCTCATACTTTCGCATATTTCTCATACTTCATGGCTAGATCCTGGGCTGGTTCTGGATTGTATCACGTAGTAATGTGGTACCACGCTGAAACAGTCAACTAAACCTGGTTTCGATCAATATTTTGGAGGATAACGCAAGTTAGGTCTGGGGTAGGTCTAGGATTTGCCCTCATCAGGCTCTTACTTTCGCGTATTTCTCATACTTCATGGCTAGATCCTGGGCTATTTCTGGATTGGATCACGTAGTAAAGTGGTACCACACTGAAACAGTCAATGAAACCTGGTCTGAATAAATATTTTAGAGGATAACGCATCTTAGGTCTGGGTTAGGTTTCAGATTTGCCCTCATCAGGCTCACAGTTTCGCGTTTTTCACATACTTGTTGAACAGATCCTGGGTTTTTTCTGGTTTGGATCACGAAGTAGTGTGGTACCACACTGAAACAGTCCATTAAACTTGATTTCGCTCAATATTTTAGAGGATAACGCATGTTAGGTCTAGGTTAGGTCTGGGATTTGCCCTCATCAGGCTCATACTTTCGCGTTTTTCACATACTTGTTGAACAGATCCTGGGCTTTTTCTGGATTGCATAACGTAGTAATGAAGTACAACACTGAAACAGTCAATTAAACCTGGTTTCCATCAATATTTTAGAGGACAACGCATGTTAGGTCTAGGTTAGGCCTGGGATTTGCCCCCATCAGGGTCATACTTTCGCAGTGTTAACATACATGTTGACCTGATCGAGGGTTTTTTCTGCTTTGGATCACGTAGTAAAGTGTTGCCACACAGAAACAGTCCATTAAACCTGGTTTGGATCAATATTTTAGAGGATAACACATGTTTGGTCTAGGTTAGCCCTGGGATTTTCACACATCAGACTCATACTTTCGCATTCTTCACATACTTGTTGAACGGATCCTGGGTTTTTTCTGGTTTGGTTCACGTAGTAATGTGGTACCACACTGAAACATTCAATTAAACCTGGTCTTGATAAATATTTTAGAGGATAACGCATGTTAGGTTTGGGTTAGGTCTAGGATTTGCCCTCATCAGACTGATACTTTCGCATATTTCTCATACTTCATGGCTAGATCCTGGGCTGTTTCTGGACAGTATCACGTAGTAATGTGGTACCACGCTGAAACAGTCAATTAAACCTGGTTTCGATCAATATTTTAGAGGATAACGCAAGTTAGGTCTGGGATAGGTCTGGGATTCGCCCTAATCAGGCTCATACTTTCGCGTTTTTCACATACTTGTTGAACTGATCCTGGGTCTTTCTGGTTTGGATCAGGTAGTAATGTGGTACCACACTGAAACAGTCGATTAAACCTGGTTTCGATCAATATTTTAGGGGATAACGCAAGTTAGGTCTGGGATAGGTCTGGGATTTGACCTCGTCAGACTCGTACTTTCGCACCCTTCACATACTCGTTGAACAGATCCTGGGTTATTTTCTGTTTTGGATCACATAGTAATGAGGTACCACACTGAAACAGTCGATTAAACCAGGTTTCCATCAATATTTTAGAGGACAACGCATGTTAGGTCTAGGTTAAGCCTGGGATTTGCCCTCATCAGGCTCACAGTTTCGCGTTTTTCACATACTTGTTGAACAGATCCTGGGTTTTTTCTGGTTTGGATCACGAATTAGTGTGGTACCACACTGAAACAGTCCATTAAAACCTGGTTTCGCTCAATATTTTAGAGGATAACGCATGTTAGGTCTAGGTTAGGTCTGGGATTTGCTCTCATCAGGATCATTCTTTCGCATATTTCTCATACTTGATGGCTAGATCCTGGGCTTTTTCTGGATTGCATTACGTAGTAATGTAGTACCACACTGAAGCAGTCAATGAAACCTGGTTTCCATCAATATTTTAGAGGACAACGCAAGTTAGGTTTAAGTAAGGCCTGAGATTTTCACTGATCAGACTCATTCTTTCGCATATTTCTCATACATGTTGAACAGATCCTGGGTTTTTTCTGGTTTGGATCACGTAGTAATGTGGTACCACACTGAAACAGTCCATTAAAACCTGGTTTCGCTCAATATTTTAGAGGATAACGCATGTTAGGTCTAGGTTAGGTCTGGGATTTGCTCTCATCAGGATCATTCTTTCGCATATTTCTCATACTTGATGGCTAGATCCTGGGCTTTTTCTGGATTGCATTACGTAGTAATGTAGTACCACACTGAAGCAGTCAATGAAACCTGGTTTCCATCAATATTTTAGAGGACAACGCAAGTTAGGTTTAAGTAAGGCCTGAGATTTTCACTGATCAGACTCATTCTTTCGCATATTTCTCATACATGTTGAACAGATCCTGGGTTTTTTCTGGTTTGGATCACGTAGTAATGTGGTACCACACTGAAACAACCAATTAAACCTGGTCTTGATAAATATTTTAGAGGATAACGCATGTTAGGTCTGGGTTAGGTCTAGGATTTGCCCTCATCAGGCTCATACTTTCGCATATTTCTCATACTTCATGGCTAGATCCTGGGCTGTTTCTGGATTGTATCACGTAGTAATGTGGTACCACGCTGAAACAGTCAACTAAACCTGGTTTCGATCAATATTTTGGAGGATAACGCAAGTCAGGCCTGGGATAGGTCTAGGATTTGCCCTCATCAGGCTCTTACTTTCGCATATTTCTCATACTTCATGGCTAGATCCTGGGCTATTTCTCGATTGGGTCACGTAGTAAAGTGGTACCACACTGAAACATTCAATGAAACCTGGTCTGGATAAATATTTTAAAGGATAACGCATCTTAGGTCTGGGTTAGGTCTAAGATTTGCCCTCATCAGGCTCAGAGTTTCGCGTTTTTCACATACTTGTTGAACAGAACCTGGGTTGCTTCTGGTTTGGATCACGTAGTAATGTGGTACCACACTGAAACATTCAATTAAACCTGGTCTTGATAAATATTTTAGAGGATAACCCATGTTAGGTCTGGGTTAGGTCTGTGATTTGCCCTCATCAGGGTCATACTTTCGCAGTTTTAACATGCATGTTGACCTGATCGAGGGTTTTTTTTGCTTGGGATCACGTAGTAAAGTGGTACCACACTAAAACAGTCAATTAAACCAGGTTTCGATCAATATTTTAGAGGATAACGCAAGTTAGGTCTGGGATAGGTCTAGGATTAGCCCTCATCAGACTCATACTTTCGCACACTTCACATACTCGCTGACAAGCTCCTGGGATTTTTTCTGGTTTGGATCACGTAGTAATGTGCTACCACACTGATACAGTCGCTTAAACCTGGTTTCGTTCAATATTTTTGAGGATAACGCATGTTAGGTCTGGGATAGGTCTGGGATTTGCCCTCACCAGGCTCATACTTTCCCAGTTTTAACATGCATGTTGACCTGATCGAGGGTTTTTTCTGCTTTGGATCACGTAGTATAGTGGTACCACAATAAAACAGTCAACTAAACCTGGTTTCGATCAATATTTTAGAGGATATCGCAAGTTAGGTCTGGGATAGGTCTGGGATTTGCCCTCATCAGACTCATACTTTCGCACACTTGACATAATCGTTGATCAGATCCTGGGTTTTTTTCTGGTTTGGATCACGTAGTCATGTGGTACCACACTGAAACAGTCGATTAAACCTGGTTTCGATCAATATTATTGAGGATAACGCATGTTAGGTCTAGGTTAGGCCTGGGATTTTCACTCATCTGTCTCATACTTTCGCATTCTTCACATACTTGTTGAACGGATCCTGGGTTTTTTCTGGTTTGGATCACGTAGTAATGTGGTACCACACTGAAACAGCCGATTGAACCAGGTTTCGATCAATATTATAGAGAATAATTCATGTTAGGTCTAGGTTAGGTCTAGGATTTGCTCTCGTCAGGCTCATACTTTCGCATGTTTCTCATACTTCAAGGCTAGATCCTGGGCTATTTCTGGATTGGACCACGTAGTAATGTGGTACCACACTGAAACAGTCAATGAAACCTGGTTTCGATCAATATTTTAGAGGATAACGCAAGTTAGGTCTGGGATAGGTCTGGGATTTGACCTCATCGGACTCATACTTGCGCACCCTTCACATACTCGTTCAACAGATCCTGGGTTATTTTCTGGTTTGGATCACACAGTAATGTGGTACCACACTGAAACAGTCGATTAAACCAGGTGTCGATCAATATTTTTGAGGACAACGCATGTTAGGTCTAGGTTAGGCCTGGGATTTTCACTCATCAGACTGATACTTTCGCATTCTTCACATACTTGTTGAACGGATCCTGGGTTTTTTCTGATTTGGATCACGTAGTAGAGTGGTACCACAATAAAACAGTCAATTAAACCTGGTTTCGATCAATATTTTAGAGGATATCGCAAGTTAGGTCTGGGATAGGTCTGGGATTTGCCCTCATCGGACTCATACTTTCGCACACTTGACATACTCGTTGATCAGATCCTGGGTTTTTTTCTGGTTTGGATCACGTAGTAATGTGGTACCACACTGAAACATTCGATTAAACCTGGTTTCGATCAATATTATTGAGGATAACGCATGTTAGGTCTAGGTTAGGCCTGAGATTTTCACTCATCAGACTCATACTTTCGCATTCTTCACATACTTGTTGAACGGATCCTGGGTTTTTTCTGGTTTGGATCACGTAGTAATGTGGGACCACACTGAAACAGTCAATTAAACCTGGTTTCGATCAATATTTTCGAGAATAATTCATGTTAGGTCTAGGTTAGGTCTGGGATTTACTCTCATCAGGCTCATTCTTTCGCATATTACTCACACTTGATGACTAGATCCTGGGCCCTTTCTGGATTGGATCACGTAGTAATGTGGGACCACACTGAAACAGTGAATTAAACCTGGTTTCCATCAATATCTTAGAGGACAACGCAAGTTAGGTCTGGGATAGGTCTGGGATTAGCCCTCATCAGACTCATACTTTCGCACACTTCACATACTCGTTGACAAGACCCTGGGTTTTTTTCTGGTTTGGATCACGTAGTAATGTGGTACCACACTGAAACAGTCGATTAAACCTGGTTTCGATCAATATTTTTGAGGATAACGCATGTTAGGTCTGGGATAGGTCTGGGATTTGCCCTCATCAGGCTCATACATTCCCAGTTTTAACATGCATGTTGACCTGATCGAGGGTTTTTTCTGCTTTGGATCACGTAGTAAAGTGGTACCACAATAAAACATTCAATTAAACCTGGTTTCGATCAATATTTTAGAGGACATCGCAAGTGAGGTCTGCGATAGGTCTGGGATTTGCCCTCATCAGACTCATACTTTCGCACACTTGACATACCCGTTGATCAGATCCTGGGTTTTTTGCTGGTTTGGATCACGTAGTAATGTGGTACCACACTGAGACAGTCGATTAAACCTGGTTTCGATCAATATTATTCAGGATAACGCATGTTAGGTCTAGGTTAGGCCTGGGATTTTCACTCATCAGACTCATACTATCGCATTCTTCACATACTTGTTGAAAGGATCCTGGGTTTTTTCTCGTTTAGATCACGTAGTAATGTGGGACCACACTGAAACAGTCAATTACACCTGGTTTCGATCAATATTATAGAGAATAATTCATGTTAGGTCTAGGTTAGGTCTGGGATATACTCTCATCAGGCTCATTCTTTCGCATATTACTCATACTTGATGGCTAGATCCTGGGCTTTTTCTGGATTGGATCACGTAGTAATGTGGGACCACACTGAAACAGTGAATTAAACCTGGTTTCCATCAATATCTTAGAGGACAACGCAAGTTAGGTCTGGGATAGGTCTGGGATTTGCCCTCCTCAGGCTCATACTTTCGCGGTTTTCACATACTCGTTGAACAGATCCTGGGTTTTTTCTGGTTTGGATCACGTAGTAGTGTGGTACCACACTGAAACAGTCCATTAAACCTGGTTTGGATCAATATTTTAGAGGATAACGCATGTTAGGTCTAGGTAAGGTCTGGGATTTTCACTCATCAGACTCATACTTTCGCATTCTTCACATACTTGTTGAACGGATCCAGGGTTTTTTCTGGTTTGGATCACTTAGTAATGTGGTACCACACTGAAACAGCCGATTACACCAGGTTTCGATCAATATTTTTGAGGATAACGCATGTTAGGTCTAGGTTAGGCCTGGGATTTTCACTCATCAGACTCATCCTTTCGCATTCTTCACATACTTGTTGAATGGTTTTGGGGGTTTTTTCTGGTTTGGATCACGTAGTAATGTGGGACCACACTGAAACAATCAATTAAACCTGGTCTTGATAAATATTTTAGAGGATAACGCATGTTAGGTCTGGGTTAGGTCTAGGATTTGCCCTCGTCAGGCTCATACTTTCGCATATTTCTCATACTTCATGGCTAGATCCTGAGCTATTTCTGGATTGGATCACGTAGTAATGAAGTACAACACTGAAACAGTCAATTAAACCTGGTTTCGACCAGTATTTTAGAGGATAACGCATGTTAGGTCTAGGTTAGCCCTGGGATTTTCACTCATCAGACTCATACTTTCGCATTCTTCTCATACTTGTTGAACTAAACCTGGGTTTTTTCAGGTCTGGATCACGTAGTAATGTGGTACCACACTGAAACAGTCCATTAAACCTTGTTTCGATCAATATTTTAGAGGATAACGCAAGTTAAGTCTGGTATTGGTCTGGGATTTGACCTCATCAGACTCATACTTTCGCACACTTCACATACTCGTTGAACAGATCTTGGGTTATTTTCTGGTTTGGATCACATAGTAATGTGGTACCACACTGAAACAGTCGATTAAACCTGGTTTCGCTCAATATTTTAGAGGATAACGCATGTTAGGTCTAGGTCAGGCCTGGGATTTTCACTCATCAGACTCATACTTTCGCATTCTTCACATACTTGTTGAACAGATCCTGGGTTTTTTCTGGTTTGTATCACGTAGTAGTGTGGTACCACACTGAAACAGTCAATTAAACCTGGTTTCCATCAATATTTTAGAGGATAACGCAAGTTAGGTCTGGCATTGGTCTGGGATTCGCCCTCATCAGGCTCATACTTTCGCGTTTTTCACATACTTGTTGAACAGATCCTTGGTTTTTTCTGGTTTGTATCACGTAGTAGTGTGGTACCACACTGAAACAGTCCATTAAACCTGGTTTGGATCAATATTTTAGAGGATAACGCATGTTAGGTCTAGGTTAGCCCTGGGATTTTCACTCATCGGACTCATACTTTCGCATTCTTCTCATACTTGTTGAACTGGTCCTGGGTTTTTTCTGGTTTGGATCACGTAGTAATGTGGTACCACACTGAAACAATCGACTAAACCTGGTATCGATCAATATCTTAGAGGATAACGCAAGTTATGTCTGGGATTGGTCTGGGATTTGACCTCATCATACTCATACTTTCGCACACTTCACATACTCGTTGAACAGATCCTAGGTTATTTTCAGGTTTGGATCACATAGTAATGTGGTACTACACTGAAACAGTCGATTAAACCAGGTTTCGATCAATATTTTTGAGGATAACGCATGTTAGGTTTGGGTTAGGTCTAGGATTTGCCCTCAGCAGGCTCATACTTTCGCATATTTCTCATACTTCAGGGCTAGATCCTGGGCTGTGTCTGGTTTGTATCACGTAGTAATGTGGTACCACACTGAAACAGTCAATTAAACCTGGTTTGCATCAATAGTTTAGAGGATAACGCAAGTTTGGTCTGGGATAGGTCTGGGATTTGCCCTCATCAGGCTCATACTTTCGCGTTTTTCACGTACTTGTTGAACAGATCCTGGGTTTTTTCTGGTTTGGATCACGTAGTAGTGTGGTACC
This sequence comes from Colletes latitarsis, assembly GCF_051014445.1. Lineage (NCBI taxonomy): Eukaryota > Metazoa > Arthropoda > Insecta > Hymenoptera > Colletidae > Colletes > Colletes latitarsis. The sequence goes on along the minus strand of NW_027488366.1, from coordinate 5,933,391 downwards.
ACACTGAAACAGTCCATTAAACCTGGCATGGATCAATATTTTGGAGGATAACGCATGTTAGGTCTAGGTTAGGTCTGGGATTTTCAGTCATCAGACTCATACTTTCGCATTCTTCACATACATCTTGGACGGATCCTGGGTTTTTTCTGGTTTGGATCACGTAGTAATGTGGTACCACACTGAAACAGTCGATTAAACCTGATTTCGATCAATATTTTAGAGGATAACGCAAGTTAGGTCTAGGTTAGGCCTGGGATTTGCCCTCATCAGGGTCATACTTTCGCAGTTTTATCATACATGTTGACCTGATCGAGGGTTTTTTCTGCTTTGGATCACGTAGTAAAGTGGTACCACACTGAAACATTCCATTAAACCTGGTCTTGATTAATATTATAGAGGATAACGCATGTTAGGTTTGGGTTAGGTCTAGGATTTGCCCTCATCAGGCTCATACTTTCGCATATTTCTCATACTTGTTGAACAGATCCTGGGTTATTTTCTGTTTTGGATCACATAGTAATGAGGTACCACACTGAAACAGTCGATTAAACCAGGTTTCCATCAATATTTTAGAGGACAACGCATGTTAGGTCTAGGTTAAGCCTGGGATTTGCCCTCATCAGGCTCACAGTTTCGCGTTTTTCACATACTTGTTGAACAGATCCTGGGTTTTTTCTGGTTTGGATCACGAATTAGTGTGGTACCACACTGAAACAGTCCATTAAACCTGGTATGGATCAATATTTTGGAGGATAACGCATGTTAGGTCTAGGTTAGGTCTGGGATTTTCAGTCATCAGACTCATACTTTCGCATTCTTCACATACTTCTTGGACGGATCCTGGGTTTTTTCTGGTTTGGATCACGTAGTAATGTGGTACCACACTGAAACAGTCCATTAAACCTGGTTTCGATCAATATTTTAGAGGACAACCCAAGTTAGGTCTGGGATGGGTCTGGGATTTGCCCTCATCAGGATCATACTTTCGCATTTTTCACATACTTGTTGAACAGATCCTGGGCTATTTCTGGATTGTATCACGTAGTAATGTGGTACCACGCTGAAACAGTCAATTAAACCTGGTTTCGATCAATATTTTAGAGGATAACGCAAGTTAGGTCTGACATAGGTCTGGGATTCGCCCTTATCAGGCTCATACTGGTTTCGATCAATATTTTAGAGGACAACACAAGTTAGGTCTGGGATAGGTCTGGGATTTGCCCTCTTCAGGGTCATACTTTCGAATATTTCTCATACTTGATGGCTAGATCCTGGTCTTTTTCTGGATTGCATCACGTAGTAATGTGGTACCACACTGAAACAGTCCATTAAACCTGGATTCGATCAATATTTTAGAGGACAACCCAAGTTAGGTCTGGGATGGGTCTGGGATTTGCCCTCATCAGGATCATACTTTCGCATTTTTCACATACTTGTTGAACAGATCCTGGGCTATTTCTGGATTGTATCACGTAGTAATGTGGTACCACGCTGAAACAGTCAATTAAACCTGGTTTCCATCAATATTTTTGAGGATAACGCATGTTAGGTCTGGCATAGGTCTGGGATTCGCCCTCATCAGGCTCATACTTTCGCGTTTTTCACATATTTGTTGAACTGATCCTGGGCTTTTTCTGGTTTGGATCACGTAGTAATGTGGTACCACACTGAAACAGACAATTAAACCTGGTTTCGATCAATATTTTAGAGAATAATTCATGTTAGGTCTAGGTTAGGTCTGGGATTTGCTCTCATCAGGCTCATACTTTCGCACACTTCACATACTCGTTTGACAGATCCTGTGTTATTTTCTGGTTTGGATCGCATAGTAATGTGGTACCACACTGAAACAGTCGATTAAACCAGGTTTCGATCAATATTTTTGAGGATAACGCATGTTAGGTCTAGGTTAGGCCTGGGATTTTCACTCATCAGACTCATACTTTCGCATTCTTCACATACTTGTTGAACGGATCCTGGGTTTTTTCTTGTTTGGATCACGTAGTAGTGTGGTACCACACTGAAACAGTCCATTAAACCTGGTTTGGATCAACATTTTAGAGGATAACGCATGTTAGGTCTAGGTTAGGTCTGGGATTTTCACTCATCAGACTCATGCTTTCGCATTCTTCACATACTTGTTGAACGGATCCTGGGTTTTTTCTGGTTTGGATCACGTAGTAATGTGGGACCACACTGAAACAATCAATTAAACCTGGTCTTGATAAATATTTTAGAGGATAACGCATGTTAGGTCTAGGTTAGGCCTGGGATTTTCACTCATCAGACTCATACTTTCGCATTCTTCACATACTTGTTGAACGGATCCTGGGTTTTTTCTGGTTTGGATCACGTAGTAATGTGGTACCACACAGAAACAGTCAATTAAACCTGGTTTTGATCAATATTTTAGAGAATAATTCATGTTAGGTCTAGGTTAGGTCTGGGATTTGCTCTCATCAGGCTCATTCTTTCGCATATTTCTCATACTTGATGGCTAGATCCTGGCCTTTTTCTGGATTGCATCACGTAGTAATGAAGTACAACACTGAAACAGTCAATTAAACCTGGATTCCATCAATATCTTAGAGGACAACGCAAGTTAGGTCTGGGATAGGTCTGGGATTTGCCCACATCAGGCTCATACTTTCGCGTTTTTCACATACTCGTTGAACAGCTCCTGGGTTATTTTCTGGTTTGGATCGCATAGTAATGTGGTACCACACTGAAACAGTCGATGAAACCAGGTTTCGATCAATATTTTTGAGAATAATACATGTTAGGTCTAGGTTAGGTCTGGGATTTGCTCTCATCAGGCTCATTCTTTCGCATTCTTCTCATACTTGTTGAACGGATCCTGGGTTTTTTCTGGATTGGGTCACGTAGTAGTGCGGTACCACACTGAAACAGTCGATTAAACCTGGTTTCGATCAATATTTTTGAGGATAACGCAAGTTAGGTCTGGGATAGGTCTGGGATTTTCCCTCATCAGGCTCATACTTTCGCGTTTTTCACATACTTGTTGAACAGATCCTGGGTTTTTTCTGGATTCGGTCACGTAGTAGTGTGGTACCACACTGAAACAGTCGATTAAACCTGGTTTCGATCAATATTTTTGAGGATAACGCATGTTAGGTCTGGCATAGGTCTGGGATTCGCCCTCATCAGGCTCATACTTTCGCGTTTTTCACATACTCGTTGAACAGCTCCTGAGTTATTTTCTGGTTTGGATCGCATAGTAATGTGGTACCACACTGAAACAGTCGATTAAACCAGGTTTCGATCAATATTTTTGAGAATAATACATGTTAGGTCTAGGTTAGGTCTGGGATTTGCTCTCATCAGGCTCATTCTTTCGCATTCTTCTCATACTTGTTGAACGGATCCTGGGTTTTTTCTGGATTGGGTCACGTAGTAATGTGGTACCACGCTGAAACAGTCAATTAAACCTGGTTTCGATCAATATTTTAGAGGATAACGCAAGTTAGGTCTGGCATAGGTCTGGGATTCGCCCTCATCAGGCTCATACTTTCGCGTTTTTCACATACTTGTTGAACTGATCCTGGGCTTTTTCTGGTTTGGATCACGCAGTAATGTGGTACCACACTGACACAGTCAATTAAACCTGGTTTCGACCAATATTTTAGAGAATAATTCATGTTAGGTCTAGGTTAGGTCTGGGATTTGCTCTCATCAGGCTCATACTTTCGCACACTTCACATACTCGTTTGACAGATCCTGTGTTATTTTCTGGTTTGGATCGCATAGTAATGTGGTACCACACTGAAACAGTCGATTAAACCAGGTTTCGATCAATATTTTTGAGGATAACGCATGTTAGGTCTAGGTTAGGCCTGGGATTTTCACTCATCAGACTCATACTATCGCATTCTTCACATACTCGTTGAACGGATCCAGGGTTGTTTCTGGTTTGGATCACGTAGTAATGTGGGACCACACTGAAACAGTCAACTAAACCTGGTTTCGATCAATATATTAGAGAATAATTCATGTTAGGTCTAGGTTAGGTCTGGGATTTGCTCTCATCAGGCTCATTCTTTCGCATATTTCTCATACTTGATGGCTAGATCCTGGGCTTTTTCTGGATTGCATCACGTAGTAATGAAGTACAACACTGAAACAGTCAATTAAACCTGGTTTCCATCAATATCTTAGAGGACAACGCAAGTTAGGTCTGGGATAGGTCTGGGATTTGCCCACATCAGGCTCATACTTTCGCGTTTTTCACATACTTGTTGAACAGATCCTGGGTTTTTTCTGGTTTGGATCACGTAGTAGTGTGGTACCACACTGAAACAGTCCATTAAACCCGGTTTGGATCAACATTTTAGAGGATAACGCATGTTAGGTCTAGGTTAGGTCTGGGATTTTCACTCATCAGACTCATACTTTCGCATTCTTCACATACTTGTTGAACGGATCCTGGGTTTTTTCTGGTTTGGATCACATAGTAATGTGGGACCACACTGAAACAATCAATTAAACCTGGTCTTGATAAATATTTTAGAGGATAACGCATGTTAGGTCTGGGATAGGTCTGGGATTTGCCCTCATCAGACTCATACTTTCGCACACTTCACATACTTGTTGAACAGATACAGGGTTTTTTCTGGTTTGGTTCACGTAGTAATGTGGTACCACACTGAAACATTCAATTAATCCTGGTCTTGATAAATATTTTAGAGGATAACTCATGTTAGGTTTGCGTTAGGTCTTGGATTTGCCCTCATCAGGCTCATACTTTCGCATATTTCTCATACTTCATGGCTAGATTCTGGGCTGTTTCTGGATTGTATCACGTAGTAATGTGGTACCACGCTGAAACAGTCAATTAAACCTGGTTTCGATCAATATATTAGAGGATAACGCAAGTTAGGTCTGGCATAGGTCTGGGATTTGCCCTCATCAGGCTCATACTTTCGCGTTTTTCACATACTTGTTGAACTGATCCTGGGCTTTTTCTGGTTTGGATCACGTAGTAATGTGGTACCACACTGAAACAGTCAATTAAACCTGGTCTTGATAAATATTTTAGAGGATAACGCATGTTAGGTCTGGGATAGGTCTGGGATTTGCCCTCATCAGACTCATACTTTCGCACACTTCACATACTCGTTGAGCAGATCCTGGGTTATTTTCTGGTTTGGATCACATAGTAATGTGGTACCACACTGAAACAGTCGATTAAACCAGGTTTCGATCAATATTTTTGAGGATAACGCATGTTAGGTCTAGGTTAGGCCTGGGATTTTCACTCATCAGACTCATACTTTCGCATTCTTCTCATACTTGTTGAACGGATCCTGGGTTTTTTCTGGTTTGGATCACGTAGTAATGTGGTACCACACTGAAACAGTCGATTAAACCAGGTTTCGATCAATATTTTTGAGGATAACGCATGTTAGGTCTAGGTTAGGCCCGGGATTTTCACTCATCAGACTCATACTTTCGCATTCTTCTCATACTTGTTGAACGGATCCTGGGTTTTTTCTGGATTGGGTCACGTAGTAGTGCGGTACCACACTGAAACAGTCAATTAAACCTGGTTTCGATCAATATCTTTGAGGATAACGCAAGTTAGGTCTGGGATAGGTCTGGGATTTTCCCTCATCAGGCTCATACTTTCGCGTTTTTCACATACTTGTTGAACAGATCCTGCGTTTTTTCTGGATTGGGTCACGTAGTAGTGTGGTACCACACTGAAACAGTCGATTAAACCTGGTTTCGATCAATATTTTTGAGGATAACGCATGTTAGGTCTAGGTTAGGCCGGGGATTTTCACTCATCAGACTCATACTTTCGCATTCTTCACACACTTGTTGAACGGATCCTGGGTTTTTTCTGGTTTGGATCACGCAGTAATGTGGGGCCACACTGAAACGGTCAACTAAACCTGGTTTCGATCAATATATTAGAGAATAATTCATGTTAGGTCTAGGTTAGGTCTGGGATTTGCTCTCATCAGGCTCATTCTTTCGCATATTTCTCATACTTGATGGCTAGATCCTGGGCTTTTTCTGGATTGCATCACGTAGTAATGAAGTACAACACTGAAACAGTCAATTAAACCTGGTTTCCATCAATATCTTAGAGGACAACGTAAGTTAGGTCTGGGATAGGTCTGGGATTTGCCCACATCAGGCTCATACCTTCGCGTTTTTCACATACTTGTTGAACAGATCCTGGGTTTTTTCTGGTTTGGATCACGTAGTAGTGTGGTACCACACTGAAACAGTCCATTAAACCTGGTTTGGATCAATATTTTAGAGGATAACGCATGTTAGGTCTAGGTTAGGTCAGGGATTTTCACTCATCAGACTCATACTTTCGCATTCTTCACATACTTGTTGAACGGATCCTGGGTTTTTTCTGGTTTGGATCACGTAATAATGTGGGACCACACTGAAACAATCAATTAAACCTGGTCTTGATAAATATTTTAGAGGATAACGCATGTTAGGTCTGGGATAGGTCTGGGATTTGCCCTCATCAGACTCATACTTTCGCACACTTCACATACTTGTTGAACAGATACAGGGTTTTTTCTGGTTTTGTTCACGTAGTAATGTGGTACCACACTGAAACATTCAATTAAACCTGGTCTTGATAAATATTTTAGAGGATAACTCATGTTAGGTTTGGGTTAGGTCTTGGATTTGCCATCATCAGGCTCATACTTTCGCATATTTCTCATACTTCATGGCTAGATTCTGGGCTGTTTCTGGATTGTATCACGTAGTAATGTGGTACCACGCTGAAACAGTCAATTAAACCTGGTTTCGATCAATATTTTAGAGGATAACGCAAGTTAGGTCTGGCATAGGTCTGGGATTCGCCCTCATCAGGCTCAGACTTTCGCGTTTTTCACATACTTGTTGTACTGATCCTGGGCTTTTTCTGGTTTGGATCACTTAGTAATGTGGTACCACACTGAAACAGTCAATTAAACCTGGTTTCGATCAATATTTTAGAGAATAATTCATGTTAGGTCTAGGTTAGGTCTGGGATTTGCTCTCATCAGGCTCATACTTTCGCACACTTCAGGTACTCGTTTGGCAGATCCTGTGTTATTTTCTGGTTTGGATCGCATAGTAATGTGGTACCACACTGAAACAGTCGATTAAGCCAGGTTTCGATCAATATTTTTGAGGATAACGCATGTTAGGTCTAGGTTAGGCCTGGGATTTTCACTCATCAGACTCATACTTTCGCATTCTTCACATACTTGTTGAACGGATCCTGGGTTGTTTCTGGTTTGGATCACGTAGTAATGTGGGACCACACTGAAACAGTCGATTAAACCTGGTTTCGATCAATATTTTTGAGGATAACGCAAGTTAGGTCTGGGATAGGTCTGGGATTTTCCCTCATCAGGCTCATACTTTCGCACACTTCACATACTCGTTGAACAGATCCTGGGTTATTTTCTGGTTTGGATCGCATGGTAATGTGGTACCACACTGAAACAGTCGATTAAACCAGGTTTCGATCAATATTTTTGAGGATAACGCATGTTAGGTCTAGGTTAGGCCTGGGATTTTCACTCATCAGACTCATACTTTCGCATTCTTCTCATACTTGTTGAACGGATCCTGGGTTTTTTCTGGTTTGGATCACGTAGTAATGTGGTACCACACTGAAACAGTCAATTAAACCTGGTTTTGATCAATATTTTAGAGAATAATTCATGTTAGGTCTAGGTTAGGTCTGGGATTTGCTCTCATCAGGCTCATTCTTTCGCATATTTCTCATACTTGATGGCTAGATCCTGGCCTTTTTCTGGATTGCATCACGTAGTAACGAAGTACAACACTGAAACAGTCAATTAAACCTGGATTCCATCAATATCTTAGAGGACAACGCAAGTTAGGTCTGGGATAGGTCTGGGATTTGCCCACATCAGGCTCATACTTTCGCGTTTTTCACATACTCGTTGAACAGCTCCTGGGTTATCTTCTGGATTGGATCGCATAGTAATGTGGTACCACACTGAAACAGTCGATTAAACCAGGTTTCGATCAATATTTTTGAGGATAACGCATGTTAGGTCTAGGTTAGGCCTGGGATTTTCACTCATCAGACTCATACTTTCGCATTCTTCTCATACTTGTTGAACGGATCCTGGGTTTTTTCTGGATTGGGTCACGTAGTAGTGCGGTACCACACTGAAACAGTCGATTAAACCTGGTTTCGATCAATATTTTTGAGGATAACGCAAGTTAGGTCTGGGATAGGTCTGGGATTTTCCCTCATCAGGCTCATACTTTCGCGTTTTTCACATACTTGTTGAACAGATCCTGGCTTTTTTCTGGATTGGGTCACGTAGTAGTGTGGTACCACACTGAAACAGTCGATTAAACCTGGTTTCGATCAATATTTTTGAGGATAACGCATGTTAGGTCTAGGTTAGGCCGGGGATTTGCTCTCATCAGGCTCATTCTTTCGCATATTTCTCATACTTGATGGCTAGATCCTGGGCTTTTTCTGGATTGCATCACGTAGTAATGAAGTACAACACTGAAACAGTCAATTAAACCTGGTTTCCATCAATATCTTAGAGGACAACGCAAGTTAGGTCTGGGATAGGTCTGGGATTTGCCCACATCAGGCTCATACCTTCGCGTTTTTCACATACTTGTTGAACAGATCCTGGGTATTTTCTGGTTTGGATCACGTAGTAGTGTGGTACCACACTGAAACAGTCAATTAAACCTGGTTTCCATCAATATTTTTGAGGATAACGCATGTTAGGTCTGGCATAGGTCTGGGATTCGCCCTCATCAGGCTCATACTTTCGCGTTTTTCACATATTTGTTGAACTGATCCTGGGCTTTTTCTGGTTTGGATCACGTAGTAATGTGGTACCACACTGAAACAGACAATTAAACCTGGTTTCGATCAATATTTTAGAGAATAATTCATGTTAGGTCTAGGTTAGGTCTGGGATTTGCTCTCATCAGGCTCATACTTTCGCACACTTCACATACTCGTTTGACAGATCCTGTGTTATTTTCTGGTTTGGATCGCATAGTAATGTGGTACCACACTGAAACAGTCGATTAAACCTGGTTTGGATCAACATTTTAGAGGATAACGCATGTTAGGTCTAGGTTAGGTCATGGATTTTCACTCATCAGACTCATACTTTCGCATTCTTCACATACTTGTTGAACGGATCCTGCGTTTTTTCTGGTTTGGATCACGTAATAATGTGGGACCACACTGAAACAATCAATTAAACCTGGTCTTGATAAATATTTTAGAGGATAACGCATGTTAGGTCTGGGATAGGTCTGGGTTTTGCCCTCATCAGACTCATACTTTCGCACACTTCACACACTTGTTGAACAGATACAGGGTTTTTTCTGGTTTGGTTCACGTAGTAATGTGGTACCACACTGAAACAATCAATTAAATCTGGTCTTGATAAATATTTTAGAGGATAACTCATGTTAGGTTTGGGTTAGGTCTTGGATTTGCCATCATCAGGCTCATACTTTCGCATATTTCTGATACTTCATGGCTAGATCCTGGGCTGTTTCTGGATTGTATCACGTAGTAATGTGGTACCACGCTGAAACCGTCAATGAAACCTGGTTTCGATCAATATTTTAGAGAATAATTCATGTTAGGTCTAGGTTAGGTCTGGGATTTGCTCTCATCAGGCTCATACTTTCGCACACTTCAGATACTCGTTTGGCAGATCCTGTGTTATTTTCTGGTTTGGATCGCATAGTAATGTGGTACCACACTGAAACAGTCGATTAAGCCAGGTTTCGATCAATATTTTTGAGGATAACGCATGTTAGGTCTAGGTTAGGCCTGGGATTTTCACTCATCAGACTCATACTTTCGCATTCTTCACATACTTGTTGAACGGATCCTGGGTTGTTTCAGGTTTGGATCACGTAGTAATGTGGGACCACACTGAAACAGTCGATTAAACCTGGTTTCGATCAATATTTTGGAGGATAACGCATGTTAGGTCTGGGATAGGTCTGGGATTTGCCCTCATCAGACTCATACTTTCGCACACTTCACATACTCGTTGAACAGATCCTGGGTTATTTTCTGGTTTGGATCGCATAGTAATGTGGTACCACACTGAAACAGTCGATTAAACCAGGTTTCGATCAATATTTTTGAGGATAACGCATGTTAGGTCTAGGTTAGGCCTGGGATTTTCACTCATCAGACTCATACTTTCGCATTCTTCTCATACTTGTTGAACGGATCCTGGGTTTTTTCTGGTTTGGATCACGTAGTAATGTGGTACCACACTGAAACAGTCAATTAAACCTGGTTTTGATCAATATTTTAGAGAATAATTCATGTTAGGTCTAGGTTAGGTCTGGGATTTGCTCTCATCAGGCTCATTCTTTCGCATATTTCTCATACTTGATGGCTAGATCCTGGCCTTTTTCTGGATTGCATCACGTAGTAATGAAGTACAACACTGAAACAGTCAATTAAACCTGGATTCCATCAATATCTTAGAGGACAACGCAAGTTAGGTCTGGGATAGGTCTGGGATTTGCCCACATCAGGCTCATACTTTCGCGTTTTTCACATACTCGTTGAACAGCTCCTGGGTTATCTTCTGGTTTGGATCGCATAGTAATGTGGTACCACACTGAAACAATCAATTAAACCTGGTCTTGATAAATATTTTAGAGGATAACGCATGTTAGGTCTGGGATAGGTCTGGGACTTGCCCTCATCAGACACATACTTTCGCACACTTCACATACTTGTTGAACAGATACAGGGTTTTTTCTGGTTTGGTTCACGTAGTAATGTGGTACCACACTGAAACATTCAATTAATCCTGGTCTTGATAAATATTTTAGAGGATAACTCATGTTAGGTTTGGGTTAGGTCTTGGATTTGCCCTCATCAGGCTCATACTTTCGCATATTTCTCATACTTCATGGCTAGATTCTGGGCTGTTTCTGGATTGTATCACGTAGTAATGTGGTACCACGCTGAAACAGTCAATTAAACCTGGTTTCGATCAATATATTAGAGGATAACGCAAGTTAGGTCTGGCATAGGTCTGGGATTTGCCCTCATCAGGCTCATACTTTCGCGTTTTTCACATACTCGTTGAGCAGATCCTGGGTTATTTTCTGGTTTGGATCACATAGTAATGTGGTACCACACTGAAACAGTCGATTAAACCAGGTTTCGATCAATATTTTTGAGGATAACGCATGTTAGGTCTAGGTTAGGCCTGGGATTTTCACTCATCAGACTCATACTTTCGCATTCTTCTCATACTTGTTGAACGGATCCTGGGTTTTTTCTGGTTTGGATCACGTAGTAATGTGGTACCACACTGAAACAGTCAATTAAACCTAGTTTTGATCAATATTTTAGAGAATACTTCATGTTAGGTCTAGGTTAGGTCTGGGATTTTCACTCATCAGGCTCATTCTTTCGCATATTTCTCATACTTGATGGCTAGATCCTGGGCTTTTTCTGGATTGCATCACGTAGTAATGAAGTACAACACTGAAACAGTCAATTAAACCTGGTTTCCATCAATATCTTAGAGGGCAACGCAAGTTAGGTCTGGGATAGGTCTGGGATTTGCCCACATCAGGCTCATACTTTCGTGTTTTTCACATACTCGTTGAACAGATCCTGGGTTATTTTCTGGTTTGGATAGCATAGTAATGTGGTACCACACTGAAACAGTCGATTAAACCAGGTTTCGATCAATATTTTTGAGGATAACGCATGTTAGGTCTAGGTTAGGCCTGGGATTTTCACTCATCAGACTCATACTTTCGCATTCTTCTCATACTTGTTGAACGGATCCTGGGTTTTTGCTGGTTTGGATCACGTAGTAATGTGGGACCACACAGAAACAATCAATTAAACCTGGTCTTGATAAATATTTTAGAGGATAACGCATGTTAGGTCTGGGTTAGGTCTAGGATTTGCCCTCGTCAGGCTCATACTTTCGCATATTTCTCATACCTCATGGCTAGATCCTGGGCTGTTTCTGGATTGTATCACGTAGTAATGTGGTACCACGCTGAAACAGTCAATTAAACCTCGTTTCGATCAATATTTTAGAGGATAACGCAAGTTAGGTCTGGCATAGGTCTGGGATTCGCCCTCATCAGGCTCATACTTTCGCGTTTTTCGCATACTTGTTGAACTGATCCTGGGCTTTTTCTGGTTTGGATCACGTAGTAGTGTGGTACCACACTGAAACAGTCCATTAAACCTGGTTTGGATCAACATTTTAGAGGATAACGCATGTTAGGTCTAGGTTAGGTCTGGGATTTTCACTCATCAGACTCATACTTTCGCGTTTTTCACATACTTGTTGAACAGATCCTGGGTTTTTTCTGGTTTGGATCACGTAGTAGTGTGGTACCACACTGAAACACTCCATTAAACCTGGTTTGGATCAACATTTTAGAGGATAACGCATGTTAGGTCTAGGTTAGGTCTGGGATTTTCACTCATCAGACTCATGCTTTCGCATTCTTCACATACTTGTTGAACGGATCCTGGGTTTTTTCTGGTTTGGATCACGTAGCAATGTGGGACCACACTGAAACAATCAATTAAACCTGGTCTTGATAAATATTTTAGAGGATAACGCATGTTAGGTCTGGGATAGGTCTGGGATTTGCCCTCATCAGACTCATACTTTCGCACACTTCACATACTCGTTGAACAGATCCTAGGTTATTTTCTGGTTTGGATCGCATAGTAATGTGGTACCACACTGAAACAGTCGATTAAACCAGGTTTCGATCAATATTTTTGAGGATAACGCATGTTAGGTCTAGGTTAGGCCTGGGATTTTCACTCATCAGACTCATACTTTCGCATTCTTCTCATACTTGTTGAACGGATCCTGGGTTTTTTCTGGTTTGGATCACGTAGTAATGTAGTACCACACTGAAACAGTCAATTAAACCTGGTTTAGATCAATATTTTAGAGAATAATTCATGTTAGGTCTAGGTTAGGTCTGGGATTTGCTCTCATCAGGCTCATTCTTTCGCATATTTCTCATACTTGATGGCTAGATCCTGGCCTTTTTCTGGATTGCATCACGTAGTAATGAAGTACAACACTGAAACAGTCAATTAAACCTGGATTCCATCAATATCTTAGAGGACAACGCAAGCTAGGTCTGGGATAGGTCTGGGATTTGCCCACATCAGGCTCATACTTTCGCGTTTTTCACATACTCGTTGAACAGCTCCTGGGTTATCTTCTGGTTTGGATCGCATAGTAATGTGGTACCACACTGAAACAGTCGATTAAACCAGGTTTCGATCAATAATTTTGAGGATAACGCATGTTAGGTCTAGGTTAGGCCTGGGATTTTCACTCATCAGACTCATACCTTCGCATTCTTCTCATACTTGTTGAACGGATCCTGGGTTTTTTCTGGATTGGGTCACGTAGTAGTGCGGTACCACACTGAAACAGTCAATTAAACCTGGTTTCGATCAATATTTTTGAGGATAACGCAAGTTAGGTCTGGGATAGTTCTGGGATTTTCCCTTATCAGGCTCATACTTTCGCGTTTTTCACATACTTGTTGAACAGATCCTGGGTTTTTTCTGGATTGGGTCACGTAGTAGTGTGGTACCACACTGAAACAGTCGATTAAACCTGGTTTCGATCAATATTTTTGAGGATAACGCATGTTAGGTCTAGGTTAGGCCGGGGATTTTCACTCATCAGACTCATACTTTCGCATTCTTCACACACTTGTAGAACGGATCCTGGGTTTTTTCTGGTTTGGATCACGCAGTAATGTGGGGCCACACTGAAACGGTCAACTAAACCTGGTTTCGATCAATATATTAGAGAATAATTCATGTTAGGTCTAGGTTAGGTCTGGGATTTGCTCTCATCAGGCTCATTCTTTCGCAAATTTCTCATACTTGATGGCTAGATCCTGGGCTTTTTCTGGATTGCATCACGTAGTAATGAAGTACAACACTGAAACAGTCAATTAAACCTGGTTTCCATCAATATCTTAGAGGACAACGCAAGTTAGGTCTGGGATAGGTCTGGGATTTGCCCACATCAGGCTCATACCTTCGCGTTTTTCACATACTTGTTGAACAGATCCTGGGTTTTTTCTGGTTTGGATCACGTAGTAGTGTGGTACCACACTGAAACAGTCCATTAAACCTGGTTTGGATCAACATTTTAGAGGATAACGCATGTTAGGTCTAGGTTAGGTCAGGGATTTTCACTCATCAGACTCATACTTTCGCATTCTTCACATACTTGTTGAACGGATCCTGGGTTTTTTCTGGTTTGGATCACGTAATAATGTGGGACCACACTGAAACAATCAATTAAACCTGGTCTTGATAAATATTTTAGAGGATAACGCATGTTAGGTCTGGGATAGGTCTGGGATTTGCCCTCATCAGACTCATACTTTCGCACACTTCACATACTTGTTGAACAGATACAGGGTTTTTTCTGGTTTGGTTCACGTAGTAATGTGGTACCACACTGAAACATTCAATTAAACCTGGTCTTGATAAATATTTTAGAGGATAACTCATGTTAGGTTTGGGTTAGGTCTTGGATTTGCCATCATCAGGCTCATACTTTCGCATATTTCTCATACTTCATGGCTAGATTCTGGGCTGTTTCTGGATTGTATCACGTAGTAATGTGGTACCACGCTGAAACAGTCAATTAAACCTGGTTTCGATCAATATTTTAGAGGATAACGCAAGTTAGGTCTGGCATAGGTCTGGGATTCGCCCTCATCAGGCTCAGACTTTCGCGTTTTTCACATACTTGTTGTACTGATCCTCGGCTTTTTCTGGTTTGGATCACTTAGTAATGTGGTACCACACTGAAACAGTCAATTAAACCTGGTTTCGATCAATATTTTAGAGAATAATTCATGTTAGGTCTAGGTTAGGTCTGGGATTTGCTCTCATCAGGCTCATACTTTCGCACACTTCAGATACTCGTTTGGCAGATCCTGTGTTATTTTCTGGTTTGGATCGCATAGTAATGTGGTACCACACTGAAACAGTCGATTAAGCCAGGTTTCGATCAATATTTTTGAGGATAACGCATGTTAGGTCTAGGTTAGGCCTGGGATTTTCACTCATCAGACTCATACTTTCGCATTCTTCACATACTTGTTGAACGGATCCTGGGCTGTTTCTGGTTTGGATCACGTAGTAATGTGGGACCACACTGAAACAGTCGATTAAACCTGGTTTCGATCAATATTTTAGAGGATAACGCATGTTAGGTCTGGGATAGGTCTGGGATTTGCCCTCATCAGACTCATACTTTCGCACACTTCACATACTCGTTGAACAGATCCTGGGTTATTTTCTGGTTTGGATCGCATGGTAATGTGGTACCACACTGAAACAGTCGATTAAACCAGGTTTCGATCAATATTTTTGAGGATAACGCATGTTAGGTCTAGGTTAGGCCTGGGATTTTCACTCATCAGACTCATACTTTCGCATTCTTCTCATACTTGTTGAACGGATCCTGGGTTTTTTCTGGTTTGGATCACGTAGTAATGTGGTACCACACTGAAACAGTCAATTAAACCTGGTTTTGATCAATATTTTAGAGAATAATTCATGTTAGGTCTAGGTTAGGTCTGGGATTTGCTCTCATCAGGCTCATTCTTTCGCATATTTCTCATACTTGATGGCTAGATCCTGGGCTTTTTCTGGATTGCATCACGTAGTAATGAAGTACAACACTGAAACAGTCAATTAAACCTGGATTCCATCAATATCTTAGAGGACAACGCAAGTTAGGTCTGGGATAGGTCTGGGATTTGCCCACATCAGGCTCATACTTTCGCGTTTTTCACATACTCGTTGAACAGCTCCTGGGTTATCTTCTGGTTTGGATCGCATAGTAATGTGGTACCACACTGAAACAATCAATTAAACCTGGTCTTGATAAATATTTTAGAGGATAACGCATGTTAGGTCTGGGATAGGTCTGGGACTTGCCCTCATCAGACACATACTTTCGCACACTTCACATACTTGTTGAACAGATACAGGGTTTTTTCTGGTTTGGTTCACGTAGTAATGTGGTACCACACTGAAACATTCAATTAATCCTGGTCTTGATAAATATTTTAGAGGATAACTCATGTTAGGTTTGGGTTAGGTCTTGGATTTGCCCTCATCAGGCTCATACTTTCGCATATTTCTCATACTTCATGGCTAGATTCTGGGCTGTTTCTGGATTGTATCACGTAGTAATGTGGTACCACGCCGAAACAGTCAATTAAACCTGGTTTCGATCAATATATTAGAGGATAACGCAAGTTAGGTCTGGCATAGGTCTGGGATTTGCCCTCATCAGGCTCATACTTTCGCGTTTTTCACATACTTGTTGAACTGATCCTGGGCTTTTTCTGGTTTGGATCACGTAGTAATGTGGTACCACACTGAAACAGTCAATTAAACCTGGTCTTGATAAATATTTTAGAGGATAACGCATGTTAGGTCTGGGATAGGTCTGGGATTTGCCCTCATCAGACTCATACTTTCGCACACTTCACATACTCGTTGAGCAGATCCTGGGTTATTTTCTGGTTTGGATAGCATAGTAATGTGGTACCACACTGAAACAGTCGATTAAACCAGGTTTCGATCAATATCTTTGAGGATAACGCATGTTAGGTCTAGGTTAGGCCTGGGATTTTCACTCATCAGACTCATACTTTCGCATTCTTCTCATACTTGTTGAACGGATCCTGGGTTTTTTCTGGTTTGGATCACGTAGTAATGTGGTACCACACTGAAACAGTCAATTAAACCTGGTTTAGATCAATATTTTAGAGAATAATTCATGTTAGGTCTAGGTTAGGTCTGGGATTTGCTCTCATCAGGCTCATTCTTTCGCATATTTCTCATACTTGATGGCTAGATCCTGGCCTTTTTCTGGATTGCATCACGTAGTAATGAAGTACAACACTGAAACAGTCAATTAAACCTGGATTCCATCAATATCTTAGAGGACAACGCAAGTTAGGTCTGGGATAGGTCTGGGATTTGCCCACATCAGGCTCATACTTTCGCGTTTTTCACATACTCGTTGAACAGCTCCTGGGTTATCTTCTGGATTGTATCACGTAGTAATGTGGTACCACGCTGAAACAGTCGATTAAACCTGGTTTCGATCAATATTTTAGAGGATAACGCAAGTTAGGTCTGGCATAGGTCTGGGATTCGCCCTCATCAGGCTCAGACTTTCGCGTTTTTCACATACTTGTTGTACTGATCCTCGGCTTTTTCTGGTTTGGATCACTTAGTAATGTGGTACCACACTGAAACAGTCAATTAAACCTGGTTTCGATCAATATTTTAGAGAATAATTCATGTTAGGTCTAGGTTAGGTCTGGGATTTGCTCTCATCAGGCTCATACTTTCGCACACTTCAGATACTCGTTTGGCAGATCCTGTGTTATTTTCTGGTTTGGATCGCATAGTAATGTGGTACCACACTGAAACAGTCGATTAAGCCAGGTTTCGATCAATATTTTTGAGGATAACGCATGTTAGGTCTAGGTTAGGCCTGGGATTTTCACTCATCAGACTCATACTTTCGCATTCTTCACATACTTGTTGAACGGATCCTGGGCTGTTTCTGGTTTGGATCACGTAGTAGTGTGGGACCACACTGAAACAGTCGATTAAACCTGGTTTCGATCAATATTTTAGAGGATAACGCATGTTAGGTCTGGGATAGGTCTGGGATTTGCTCTCATCAGGCTCATACTTTCGCACACTTCAGATACTCGTTTGGCAGATCCTGTGTTATTTTCTGGTTTGGATCGCATAGTAATGTGGTACCACACTGAAACAGTCGATTAAACCTGGTTTCGATCAATATTTTAGAGGATAACGCATGTTAGGTCTGGGATAGGTCTGGGATTTGCCCTCATCAGACTCATACTTTCGCACACTTCACATACTCGTTGAACAGATCCTGGGTTATTTTCTGGTTTGGATCGCATGGTAATGTGGTACCACACTGAAACAGTCGATTAAACCAGGTTTCGATCAATATTTTTGAGGATAACGCATGTTAGGTCTAGGTTAGGCCTGGGATTTTCACTCATCAGACTCATACTTTCGCATTCTTCTCATACTTGTTGAACGGATCCTGGGTTTTTTCTGGTTTGGATCACGTAGTAATGTGGTACCACACTGAAACAGTCAATTAAACCTGGTTTTGATCAATATTTTAGAGAATAATTCATGTTAGGTCTAGGTTAGGTCTGGGATTTGCTCTCATCAGGCTCATTCTTTCGCATATTTCTCATACTTGATGGCTAGATCCTGGCCTTTTTCTGGATTGCATCACGTAGTAATGAAGTACAACACTGAAACAGTCAATTAAACCTGGATTCCATCAATATCTTAGAGGACAACGCAAGTTAGGTCTGGGATAGGTCTGGGATTTGCCCACATCAGGCTCATACTTTCGCGTTTTTCACATACTCGTTGAACAGCTCCTGGGTTATCTTCTGGTTTGGATCGCATAGTAATGTGGTACCACACTGAAACTGTCGATTAAACCAGGTTTCGATCAATATTTTTGAGGATAACGCATGTTAGGTCTAGGTTAGGCCTGGGATTTTCACTCATCAGACTCATACTTTCGCATTCTTCTCATACTTGTTGAACGGATCCTGGGTTTTTTCTGGATTGGGTCATGTAGTAGTGCGGTACCACACTGAAACAGTCGATTAAACCTGGTTTCGATCAATATTTTTGAGGATAACGCAAGTTAGGTCTGGGATAGGTCTGGGATTTTCCCTCATCAGGCTCATACTTTCGCGTTTTTCACATACTTGTTGAACGGATCCTGGGTTTTTTCTGGTTTGGATCACGTAGTAATGTGGGACCACACTGAAACAGTCAATTAAACCTGGTTTTGATCAATATTTTAGAGAATAATTCATGTTAGGTCTAGGTTAGGTCTGGGATTTGCTCTCATCAGGCTCATTCTTTCGCATATTTCTCATACTTGATGGCTAGATCCTGGCCATTTTCTGGATTGCATCACGTAGTAATGAAGTACAACACTGAAACAGTCAATTAAACCTGGATTCCATCAATATCTTAGAGGACAACGCATGTTAGGTCTAGGTTAGGCCTGGGATTTGCCCTCATCAGGGTCATACTTTCGCAGTTTTAACATACACGTTGACCTGATCGAGGGTTTTTTCCGCTTTGGATCACGTAGTAAAGTGGTACCACACTGAAGCAGTCCATTAAACCCGGTTTGGATCAATATTTTAGAGGATAACGCATGTTAGGTTTGGGTTAGGTCTAGGATTTGCCCTCGTCAGGCTCATACTTTCGCATATTTCTCATACTTCATGGGTAGATCCTGGGCTTTTTCTGGATTGCATCACGTAGTAATGAAGTACAACACTGAAACAGTCAATTAAACCTGGTTTCCATCAATATTTTAGAGGACAACGCATGTTATGTCTAGGTTAGGCCTGGGATTTGCTCTCATCAGACTCATGCTTTCGCATTTTTCACATACTTGTTGATCAGATCCTGGGTTTTTTCTGGTTTGGATCACGTAGTAGTGTGGTACCACACTGAAACAGTCCATTAAACCTGGTTTGGATCAACATTTTAGAGGATAACGCATGTTAGGTCTAGGTTAGGTCAGGGATTTTCACTCATCAGACTCATACTTTCGCATTCTTCACATACTTGTTGAACGGATCCTGGGTTTTTTCTGGTTTGGATCACGTAATAATGTGGGACCACACTGAAACAATCAATTAAACCTGGTCTTGATAAATATTTTAGAGGATAACGCATGTTAGGTCTGGGATAGGTCTGGGATTTGCCCTCATCAGACTCATACTTTCGCACACTTCACATACTTGTTGAACAGATACAGGGTTTTTTCTGGTTTGGTTCACGTAGTAATGTGGTACCACACTGAAACATTCAATTAAACCTGGTCTTGATAAATATTTTAGAGGATAACTCATGTTAGGTTTGGGTTAGGTCTTGGATTTGCCATCATCAGGCTCATACTTTCGCATATTTCTCATACTTCATGGCTAGATTCTGGGCTGTTTCTGGATTGTATCACGTAGTAATGTGGTACCACGCTGAAACAGTCAATTAAACCTGGTTTCGATCAATATTTTAGAGGATAACGCAAGTTAGGTCTGGCATAGGTCTGGGATTCGCCCTCATCAGGCTCAGACTTTCGCGTTTTTCACATACTTGTTGTACTGATCCTCGGCTTTTTCTGGTTTGGATCACTTAGTAATGTGGTACCACACTGAAACAGTCAATTAAACCTGGTTTCGATCAATATTTTAGAGAATAATTCATGTTAGGTCTAGGTTAGGTCTGGGATTTGCTCTCATCAGGCTCATACTTTCGCACACTTCAGATACTCGTTTGGCAGATCCTGTGTTATTTTCTGGTTTGGATCGCATAGTAATGTGGTACCACACTGAAACAGTCGATTAAGCCAGGTTTCGATCAATATTTTTGAGGATAACGCATGTTAGGTCTAGGTTAGGCCTGGGATTTTCACTCATCAGACTCATACTTTCGCATTCTTCACATACTTGTTGAACGGATCCTGGGCTGTTTCTGGTTTGGATCACGTAGTAATGTGGGACCACACTGAAACAGTCGATTAAACCTGGTTTCGATCAATATTTTAGAGGATAACGCATGTTAGGTCTGGGATAGGTCTGGGATTTGCCCTCATCAGACTCATACTTTCGCACACTTCACATACTCGTTGAACAGATCCTGGGTTATTTTCTGGTTTGGATCGCATGGTAATGTGGTACCACACTGAAACAGTCGATTAAACCAGGTTTCGATCAATATTTTTGAGGATAACGCATGTTAGGTCTAGGTTAGGCCTGGGATTTTCACTCATCAGACTCATACTTTCGCATTCTTCTCATACTTGTTGAACGGATCCTGGGTTTTTTCTGGTTTGGATCACGTAGTAATGTGGTACCACACTGAAACAGTCAATTAAACCTGGTTTTGATCAATATTTTAGAGAATAATTCATGTTAGGTCTAGGTTAGGTCTGGGATTTGCTCTCATCAGGCTCATTCTTTCGCATATTTCTCATACTTGATGGCTAGATCCTGGGCTTTTTCTGGATTGCATCACGTAGTAATGAAGTACAACACTGAAACAGTCAATTAAACCTGGATTCCATCAATATCTTAGAGGACAACGCAAGTTAGGTCTGGGATAGGTCTGGGATTTGCCCACATCAGGCTCATACTTTCGCGTTTTTCACATACTCGTTGAACAGCTCCTGGGTTATCTTCTGGTTTGGATCGCATAGTAATGTGGTACCACACTGAAACAATCAATTAAACCTGGTCTTGATAAATATTTTAGAGGATAACGCATGTTAGGTCTGGGATAGGTCTGGGACTTGCCCTCATCAGACACATACTTTCGCACACTTCACATACTTGTTGAACAGATACAGGGTTTTTTCTGGTTTGGTTCACGTAGTAATGTGGTACCACACTGAAACATTCAATTAATCCTGGTCTTGATAAATATTTTAGAGGATAACTCATGTTAGGTTTGGGTTAGGTCTTGGATTTGCCCTCATCAGGCTCATACTTTCGCATATTTCTCATACTTCATGGCTAGATTCTGGGCTGTTTCTGGATTGTATCACGTAGTAATGTGGTACCACGCTGAAACAGTCAATTAAACCTGGTTTCGATCAATATATTAGAGGATAACGCAAGTTAGGTCTGGCATAGGTCTGGGATTTGCCCTCATCAGGCTCATACTTTCGCGTTTTTCACATACTTGTTGAACTGATCCTGGGCTTTTTCTGGTTTGGATCACGTAGTAATGTGGTACCACACTGAAACAGCCAATTAAACCTGGTCTTGATAAATATTTTAGAGGATAACGCATGTTAGGTCTGGGATAGGTCTGGGATTTGCCCTCATCAGACTCATACTTTCGCACACTTCACATACTCGTTGAGCAGATCCTGGGTTATTTTCTGGTTTGGATAGCATAGTAATGTGGTACCACACTGAAACAGTCGATTAAACCAGGTTTCGATCAATATTTTTGAGGATAACGCATGTTAGGTCTAGGTTAGGCCTGGGATTTTCACTCATCAGACTCATACTTTCGCATTCTTCTCATACTTGTTGAACGGATCCTGGGTTTTTTCTGGTTTGGATCACGTAGTAATGTGGTACCACACTGAAACAGTCAATTAAACCTGGTTTAGATCAATATTTTAGAGAATAATTCATGTTAGGTCTAGGTTAGGTCTGGGATTTGCTCTCATCAGGCTCATTCTTTCGCATATTTCTCATACTTGATGGCTAGATCCTGGCCTTTTTCTGGATTGCATCACGTAGTAATGAAGTACAACACTGAAACAGTCAATTAAACCTGGATTCCATCAATATCTTAGAGGACAACGCAAGTTAGGTCTGGGATAGGTCTGGGATTTGCCCACATCAGGCTCATACTTTCGCGTTTTTCACATACTCGTTGAACAGCTCCTGGGTTATCTTCTGGTTTGGATCGCATAGTAATGTGGTACCACACTGAAACAGTCGATTAAACCAGGTTTCGATCAATAATTTTGAGGATAACGCATGCTAGGTCTAGGTTAGGCCTGGGGTTTTCACTCATCAGACTCATACCTTCGCATTCTTCTCATACTTGTTGAACGGATCCTGGGTTTTTTCTGGATTGGGTCACGTAGTAGTGCGGTACCACACTGAAACAGTCAATTAAACCTGGTTTCGATCAATATTTTTGAGGATAACGCAAGTTAGGTCTGGGATAGTTCTGGGATTTTCCCTTATCAGGCTCATACTTTCGCGTTTTTCACATACTTGTTGAACAGATCCTGGGTTTTTTCTGGATTGGGTCACGTAGTAGTGTGGTACCACACTGAAACAGTCGATTAAACCTGGTTTCGATCAATATTTTTGAGGATAACGCATGTTAGGTCTAGGTTAGGCCGGGGATTTTCACTCATCAGACTCATACTTTCGCATTCT
Organism: Colletes latitarsis; assembly: GCF_051014445.1. Classification (NCBI taxonomy): domain Eukaryota; kingdom Metazoa; phylum Arthropoda; class Insecta; order Hymenoptera; family Colletidae; genus Colletes; species Colletes latitarsis. The sequence continues at coordinate 5,910,288 of NW_027488366.1, read as the reverse complement.
TCACACACTTGTTGAACGGATCCTGGGTTTTTTCTGGTTTGGATCACGCAGTAATGTGGGGCCACACTGAAACGGTCAACTAAACCTGGTTTCGATCAATATATTAGAGAATAATTCATGTTAGGTCTAGGGTAGGTCTGGGATTTGCTCTCATCAGGCTCATTCTTTCGCATATTTCTCATACTTGATGGCTAGATCCTGGGCTTTTTCTGGATTGCATCACGTAGTAATGAAGTACAACACTGAAACAGTCAATTAAACCTGGTTTCCATCAATATCTTAGAGGACAACGCAAGTTAGGTCTGGGATAGGTCTGGGATTTGCCCACATCAGGCTCATACCTTCGCGTTTTTCACATACTTGTTGAACAGATCCTGGGTTTTTTCTGGTTTGGATCACGTAGTAGTGTGGTACCACACTGAAACAGTCCATTAAACCTGGTTTGGATCAACATTTTAGAGGATAACGCATGTTAGGTCTAGGTTAGGTCAGGGATTTTCACTCATCAGACTCATACTTTCGCATTCTTCACATACTTGTTGAACGGATCCTGGGTTTTTTCTGGTTTGGATCACGTAATAATGTGGGACCACACTGAAACAATCAATTAAACCTGGTCTTGATAAATATTTTAGAGGATAACGCATGTTAGGTCTGGGATAGGTCTGGGATTTGCCCTCATCAGACTCATACTTTCGCACACTTCACATACTTGTTGAACAGATACAGGGTTTTTTCTGGTTTGGTTCACGTAGTAATGTGGTACCACACTGAAACATTCAATTAAACCTGGCCTTGATAAATATTTTAGAGGACAACTCATGTTAGGTTTGGGTTAGGTCTTGGATTTGCCATCATCAGGCTCATACTTTCGCATATTTCTCATACTTCATGGCTAGATTCTGGGCTGTTTCTGGATTGTATCACGTAGTAATGTGGTACCACGCTGAAACAGTCAATTAAACCTGGTTTCGATCAATATTTTAGAGGATAACGCAAGTTAGGTCTGGCATAGGTCTGGGATTCGCCCTCATCAGGCTCAGACTTTCGCGTTTTTCACATACTTGTTGTACTGATCCTCGGCTTTTTCTGGTTTGGATCACTTAGTAATGTGGTACCACACTGAAACAGTCAATTAAACCTGGTTTCGATCAATATTTTAGAGAATAATTCATGTTAGGTCTAGGTTAGGTCTGGGATTTGCTCTCATCAGGCTCATACTTTCGCACACTTCAGATACTCGTTTGGCAGATCCTGTGTTATTTTCTGGTTTGGATCGCATAGTAATGTGGTACCACACTGAAACAGTCGATTAAGCCAGGTTTCGATCAATATTTTTGAGGATAACGCATGTTAGGTCTAGGTTAGGCCTGGGATTTTCACTCATCAGACTCATACTTTCGCATTCTTCACATACTTGTTGAACAGATCCTGGGCTGTTTCTGGTTTGGATCACGTAGTAATGTGGGACCACACTGAAACAGTCGATTAAACCTGGTTTCGATCAATATTTTAGAGGATAACGCATGTTAGGTCTGGGATAGGTCTGGGATTTGCTCTCATCAGGCTCATACTTTCGCACACTTCAGATACTCGTTTGGCAGATCCTGTGTTATTTTCTGGTTTGGATCGCATAGTAATGTGGTACCACACTGAAACAGTCGATTAAACCTGGTTTCGATCAATATTTTAGAGGATAACGCATGTTAGGTCTGGGATAGGTCTGGGATTTGCCCTCATCAGACTCATACTTTCGCACACTTCACATACTCGTTGAACAGATCCTGGGTTATTTTCTGGTTTGGATCGCATGGTAATGTGGTACCACACTGAAACAGTCGATTAAACCAGGTTTCGATCAATATTTTTGAGGATAACGCATGTTAGGTCTAGGTTAGGCCTGGGATTTTCACTCATCAGACTCATACTTTCGCATTCTTCTCATACTTGTTGAACGGATCCTGGGTTTTTTCTGGTTTGGATCACGTAGTAATGTGGTACCACACTGAAACAGTCAATTAAACCTGGTTTTGATCAATATTTTAGAGAATAATTCATGTTAGGTCTAGGTTAGGTCTGGGATTTGCTCTCATCAGGCTCATTCTTTCGCATATTTCTCATACTTGATGGCTAGATCCTGGCCTTTTTCTGGATTGCATCACGTAGTAATGAAGTACAACACTGAAACAGTCAATTAAACCTGGATTCCATCAATATCTTAGAGGACAACGCAAGTTAGGTCTGGGATAGGTCTGGGATTTGCCCACATCAGGCTCATACTTTCGCGTTTTTCACATACTCGTTGAACAGCTCCTGGGTTATCTTCTGGTTTGGATCGCATAGTAATGTGGTACCACACTGAAACTGTCGATTAAACCAGGTTTCGATCAATATTTTTGAGGATAACGCATGTTAGGTCTAGGTTAGGCCTGGGATTTTCACTCATCAGACTCATACTTTCGCATTCTTCTCATACTTGTTGAACGGATCCTGGGTTTTTTCTGGATTGGGTCATGTAGTAGTGCGGTACCACACTGAAACAGTCGATTAAACCTGGTTTCGATCAATATTTTTGAGGATAACGCAAGTTAGGTCTGGGATAGGTCTGGGATTTTCCCTCATCAGGCTCATACTTTCGCGTTTTTCACATACTTGTTGAACAGATCCTGGGTTTTTTCTGGATTGGGTCACGTAGTAGTGTGGTACCACACTGAAACAGTCGATTAAACCTGGTTTCGATCAATATTTTTGAGGATAACGCATGTTAGGTCTAGGTTAGGCCTGGGATTTTCACTCATCAGACTCATACTTTCGCATTCTTCTCATACTTGTTGAACGGATCCTGGGTTTTTTCTGGTTTGGATCACGTAGTAATGTGGGACCACACTGAAACAGTCAATTAAACCTGGTTTTGATCAATATTTTAGAGAATAATTCATGTTAGGTCTAGGTTAGGTCTGGGATTTGCTCTCATCAGGCTCATTCTTTCGCATATTTCTCATACTTGATGGCTAGATCCTGGCCATTTTCTGGATTGCATCACGTAGTAATGAAGTACAACACTGAAACAGTCAATTAAACCTGGATTCCATCAATATCTTAGAGGACAACGCATGTTAGGTCTAGGTTAGGCCTGGGATTTGCCCTCATCAGGGTCATACTTTCGCAGTTTTAACATACACGTTGACCTGATCGAGGGTTTTTTCCGCTTTGGATCACGTAGTAAAGTGGTACCACACTGAAGCAGTCCATTAAACCCGGTTTGGATCAATATTTTAGAGGATAACGCATGTTAGGTTTGGGTTAGGTCTAGGATTTGCCCTCGTCAGGCTCATACTTTCGCATATTTCTCATACTTCATGGGTAGATCCTGGGCTTTTTCTGGATTGCATCACGTAGTAATGAAGTACAACACTGAAACAGTCAATTAAACCTGGTTTCCATCAATATTTTAGAGGACAACGCATGTTATGTCTAGGTTAGGCCTGGGATTTGCTCTCATCAGACTCATGCTTTCGCATTTTTCACATACTTGTTGATCAGATCCTGGGTTTTTTCTGGTTTGGATCACATAGTAATGTGGTACCACACTGAAACAGTCGATTAAACCAGGTTTCGATCAATATTCTTGAGGATAACGCATGTTAGGTCTAGGTAAGGCCTGGGATTTTCACTCATCACACTCATTCTTTCGCATTCTTCACATACCTGTTGAACGGATCCTGGGCTTTTTCTGGATTGCATCACGTGGTAATGAAGTACAACACTGAAACAGACAATTAAACCTGGTTTCGATCAATATTTTTGAGGATAACGCATGTTATGTCTGGGATAGGTCTGGGATTTGCCCTCATCAGACTCATACTTTCGCATACTTCACATACTTGTTATACAGATCCTGGGTTTTTTTCTGGTTTGGATCACGTAGTAATGTGGTACCACACTGAAACAGTCGATTAAACCTGGTTTCGATCAATATTTTTGAGGATAACGCATGTTAGGTCTAGGTTAGGCCGAGGATTTTCACTCATCAGACTCATACTTTCGCATTCTTCACATACTTGTTGAACGGACCCTGGGTTTTTTCTGGTTTGGTCACGTAGTAATGTGGTACCACACTGAAACATTCAAGTAAACCAGGTCTTGATAAATATTTTAGATGATAACACATGTTAGGTCTGGGTTAGGTCTAGGATTTGCCCTCATCAGGCTCATACTTTCGCATATTTCTCATACTTCATGGCTAGATCCTGGGCTATTTCTGGATTGGATCACGTAGTAATGTGGTACCACACTGAAACAGTCCACTAAACCTGGTTTGGATCAATATTTTAGAGGATAATGCATGTTAGGGCTAGGTTAGCCCTGAGATTTTCACTCATCAGACTCATACTTTCGCATTCTTCAGATACTTGTTGAACGGATCCTGGGTTTTTTCTGGTATGGTTCACGTAGTAATGTGGTACCACACTGGAACAGTCGATTAAACCAGGTTTCGATCAATATTCTTGAGGATAACGCATGTTAGGTCTAGGTAAGGCCTGGGATTTTCACTCATCACACTCATTCTTTCGCATTCTTCACATACCTGTTGAACGGATCCTGGGCTTTTTCTGGATTGCATCACGTAGTAATGAAGTACAACACTGAAACAGACAATTAAACCTGGTTTCGATCAATATTTTAGAGGATAACGCAAGTTAGGTACTAGGTTAGGCCTGGGATTTGCCCTCATCAGGGTCATACTTTCGCAGTTCTAACATACATGTTGACCTGATCGAGGGTTTTTTCTGCTTTGGATAACGTAGTAAAGTGGTACCACACTGAAACATTCAAATAAACCTGGTTTGGATCAATATTTTAGAGAATAATTCATGCTAGGTCTAGGTTAGGCCTGGGATTTGCCCTCATCAGGGTCATACTTTCGCAGTTCTAACATACATGTTGACCTGATCGAGGGTTTTTTCTGCTTTGGATCACGTAGTAAAGTGGTACCACACTAAAACAGTCCACTAAACCTGGTTTGGATCAATATTTTAGAGGATAATGCATGTTAGGGCTAGGTTAGCCCTGGGATTTTCACTCATCAGACTCATTCTTTCGCATTCTTCACATACCTGTTGAACGGATCCTGGGTTTTTTCTGGTTTGGATCACGTAGTAACGTGGGACCACACTGAAGCAATCAATTAAACCTGGTCCTGATAAATATTTTAGAGGATAACGCATGTTAGGTCTGGGTTAGGTCTAGGATTTGCTCTCGTCAGGCTCATACTTTCGCATATTTCTCATACTTGATGGCTAGATCCTGGGCTTTTTCTGGATTGGATCACGTAGTAATGAAGTACAACACTGAAACAGTCAATTAAACCTGGTTTCCATAAATATCTTAGAGGACAACGCAAGTTAGGTCTGGGATAGGTCTGGGATTTGCCCACATCAGGGTCTTACTTTCGCATTTTTCACATACTTGTTGAACAGATCCTGGGTTTTTTCTGGTTTGGATCGCGCAGTAATGTGGTACCACACTGAAACAGCCCACTAAACCTGGTTTCGATCAATATTCTAGAGGATAACGAAAGTTATGTCTAGGTTAGGCCTGGGATTTGCTCTCATCAGACTCATGCTTTCGCATTTTTCACATACTTGTTGAACAGATCCTGGGTTTTTTCTGGTATGGATCACGCAGTAATGTGGTACCATCCTGAAACATTCAGTTAAACCTGGTCTTGATAAATATTTTTGAGGATAACGCATGTTAGGTCTGGGTAAGGTCTAGGATTTGCCCTCATCAGGCTCATACTTTCGCACATTTCTTATACTTCATGGATAGATCCTGGGCTATTTTCTGGTTCGGATCACATAGTAATGTGGTACCACACTGAAACAGTCGATTAAACCAGGTTTCGATCAATATTCTTGAGGATAACGCATGTTAGGTCTAGGTAAGGCCTGGGATTTTCACTCATCAGACTCATTCTTTCGCATTCTTCACATACCTGTCGGACGGATCCTGGGTTTTTTCTGGTTTGGATCACGTAGTAATGTGGGACCACACTGAAGCAATCAATTAAACCTGGTCTTGGTAAATATTTTAGAGGATAACGCATGTTAGGTCTGGGTTAGGTCTAGGATTTGCTCTCGTCAGGCTCATACTTTCGCATATTTCTCATACTTGATGGCTAGATTCTGGGCTTTTCCAGGATTGCATCACGTAGTAATGAAGTACAACACTGAAACGGTCAATTAAACCTGGTTTCCATCAATATCTTAGAGGACAACGCAAGTTAGGTCTGGGATAGGTCTGGGATTTGCCCTCATCAGACACATACGTTCGCGTTTTTCACATACTTGTTGAACGGATCCTGGGTTTTTTCTGGTTTAGGTCACGTAGTAATGTGGTACCACACTGAAACAGTCGATTAAACCAGGTCTTGATGAATATTTTAGAGGACAACGCATGTTAGGTCTGGGTTAGGTCTAGGATTTGCCCTCATCAGGCTCATACTTTCGCAGTTCTAACATACATGTTGACCTGATCGAGGGTTTTTTCTGCTTTGGATAACGTAGTAAAGTGGTACCACACTGAAACATTCAAATAAACCTGGTTTGGATCAATATTTTAGAGAATAATTCATGCTAGGTCTAGGTTAGGCCTGGGATTTGCCCTCATCAGGGTCATACTTTCGCAGTTCTAACATACATGTTGACCTGATCGAGGGTTTTTTCTGCTTTGGATCACGTAGTAAAGTGGTACCACACTAAAACAGTCCACTAAACCTGGTTTGGATCAATATTTTAGAGGATAATGCATGTTAGGGCTAGGTTAGCCCTGGGATTTTCACTCATCAGACTCATTCTTTCGCATTCTTCACATACCTGTTGAACGGATCCTGGGTTTTTTCTGGTTTGGATCACGTAGTAACGTGGGACCACACTGAAGCAATCAATTAAACCTGGTCCTGATAAATATTTTAGAGGATAACGCATGTTAGGTCTGGGTTAGGTCTAGGATTTGCTCTCGTCAGGCTCATACTTTCGCATATTTCTCATACTTGATGGCTAGATCCTGGGCTTTTTCTGGATTGGATCACGTAGTAATGAAGTACAACACTGAAACAGTCAATTAAACCTGGTTTCCATAAATATCTTAGAGGATAACGCATGTCAGGTCTAGGTTAGGCCTGGGATTTTCACGCATCAGACTCATACTTCCGCATTCTTCACATACTTGTTGAACGGATCCTGGGTTTTTTCTGGTTTGGATCACGTAGTAATGTGGGACCACACTCAAACAGTCGATTAAACCAGGTTTCGATCAATATTTTAGAGGATAACGCAAGTTTGGTCTGGGATAGGTCTGGGATTTGCCCTCATCAGGCGCATACTTTCGCGTTTTTCACATACTTGTTGAACAGATCCTGGGTTTTTTCTGGTTTGGGTCACGTAGTAATGTGGTACCACACTGAGACAGTCGATTAAACCAGGTTTCGATCAATATTTTTGAGGATAACGCATGTTAGGTCTAGGTTAGGCCTGGGATTTTCACGCATCAGACTCATACTTTCGCATTCTTCACATACTTGTTGAACGGATCCTGGGTTTTTTCTGGTTTGGATCACGTAGTAATGTGGGACCACACTGAAACAGTCGATTAAACCTGGTTTCGATCAATATTTTAGAGGATAACGCAAGTTTGGTCTGGGATAGGTCTGGGATTTGCCCTCATCAGGCTCATACTTTCGCGTTTTTCACATACTTGTTGAACAGATCCTGGGTTTTTTCTGGTTTGGGTCACCTAGTAATGTGGTACCACACTGAAACAGTCGAATAAACCAGGTTTCGATCAATATTTTTGAGGATAACGCATGTTAGGTCTAGGTTAGGCCTGGGATTTTCACGCATCAGACTCATACTTTCGCATTCTTCACATACTTGTTAACGGATCCTGTGTTTTTTCTGGTTTGGATCACGTAGTAATGTTGGACCACACTGAAACAGTCGATTAAACCTGGTCTTGATAAATATTTTAGAGGACAACGCATGTTAGGTCTGGGTTAGGTCTGGGATTTGACCTCATCAGGGTCATACTTTCGCATATTTCTCATACTTCATGGCTAGATCCTGGGCTTTTTCTGGATTGTATCACGTAGTAATGTGGTACCACGCTGAAACAGTCAATTAAACCTGATTTCGATCAATATTTTAGAGGATAACGCAAGTTACGTACTAGGTTAGGCCTGGGATTTGCCCTCATCAGGGTCATACTTTCGCAGTTTTAACATTCATGTTGACCTGATCGAGGGTTTTTTCTGCTTTGGATCACGTAATAAAGTGGTGCCGCAACTAAAACAGTCAATTAAACCTGGTTTCGATCATTATTTTAGAGGATAACGCAAGTTAGGTCTGGGATAGGTCTGGGATTAGCCCTCATCAGACTCATACTTTCGCACACTTCACATACTCGTTGACAAGATCCTGGGTTTTTTTCTGGTTTGGATCACGTAGTAATGTGGTACCACACTAAAACAGTCAATTAAACCTGGTTTCGATCAATATTTTAGAGGATAACGAAAGTTATGTCTAGTTTAGGCCTGGGATTTGCCCTCATCAGACTCATACTTTCGCATACTTCACATACTTGTTGAACAGATCCTGGGTTTTTTTCTGGTTTGAATCACGTAGTAATGTGGTACCACACTGAAACAGTCGATTAAACCTGGTTTCGATCAATATTTTTGAGGATAACGCATGTTAGGTCTTGGTTAGGCCGAGGATTTTCACTCATCAGACTCATACTTTCGCATTCTTCACATACTTGTTGAACGGATCCTGGGTTTTTACTGGTTTGGATCACGTAGTAATGTGGTACCACACTGAAACAGTCAATTAAACCTGGTTTTGATCAATATTTTAGAGAATAATTCATGTTAGGTCTAGGTTAGGTCTGGGATTTGCTCTCATCAGGCTCATTCTTTCGCATATTTCTCATACTTGATGGCTAGATCCTGGCCTTTTTCTGGATTGCATCACGTAGTAATGAAGTACAACACTGAAACAGTCAATTAAACCTGGATTCCATCAATATCTTAGAGGACAACGCATGTTAGGTCTAGGTTAGGCCTGGGATTTGCCCTCATCAGGGTCATACTTTCGCAGTTTTAACATACACGTTGACCTGATCGAGGGTTTTTTCCGCTTTGGATCACGTAGTAAAGTGGTACCACACTGAAGCAGTCCATTAAACCCGGTTTGGATCAATATTTTAGAGGATAACGCATGTTAGGTTTGGGTTAGGTCTAGGATTTGCCCTCATCAGGCTCATACTTTCGCATATTTCTCATACTTCATGGGTAGATCCTGGGCTATTTTCTGGTTTGGATCACATAGTAATGTGGTACCACACTGAAACAGTCGATTAAACCAGGTTTCGATCAATATTCTTGAGGATAACGCATGTTAGGTCTAGGTAAGGCCTGGGATTTTCACTCATCACACTCATTCTTTCGCATTCTTCACATACCTGTTGAACGGATCCTGGGCTTTTTCTGGATTGCATCACGTGGAAATGAAGTACAACACTGAAACAGACAATTAAACCTGGTTTCGATCAATATTTTTGAGGATAACGCATGTTATGTCTGGGATAGGTCTGGGATTTGCCCTCATCAGACTCATACTTTCACATACTTCACATACTTGTTGAACAGATCCTGGGTTTTTTTCTGGTTTGGATCACGTAGTAATGTGGTACCACACTGAAACAGTCGATTAAACCTGGTTTCGATCAATATTTTTGAGGATAACGCATGTTAGGTCTAGGTTAGGCCGAGGATTTTCACTCATCAGACTCATACTTTCGCATTCTTCACATACTTGTTGAACGGACCCTGGGTTTTTTCTGGTTTGGATCACGTAGTAATGTGGTACCACACTGAAACATTCAAGTAAACCAGGTCTTGAAAAATATTTTAGATGATAACACATGTTAGGTCTGGGTTAGGTCTAGGATTTGCCCTCATCAGGCTCATACTTTCGCATATTTCTCATACTTCATGGCTAGATCCTGGGCTATTTCTGGATTGGATCACGTAGTAATGTGGTACCACACTGAAACAGTCCACTAAACCTGGTTTGGATCAATATTTTAGAGGATAATGCATGTTAGGGCTAGGTTAGCCCTGAGATTTTCACTCATCAGACTCATACTTTCGCATTCTTCAGATACTTGTTGAACGGATCCTGGGATTTTTCTGGTATGGTTCACGTAGTAATGTGGTACCACACTGGAACAGTCGATTAAACCAGGTTTCGATCAATATTCTTGAGGATAACGCATGTTAGGTCTAGGTAAGGCCTGGGATTTTCACTCATCACACTCATTCTTTCGCATTCTTCACATACCTGTTGAACGGATCCTGGGCTTTTTCTGGATTGCATCACGTAGTAATGAAGTACAACACTGAAACAGACAATTAAACCTGGTTTCGATCAATATTTTAGAGGATAACGCAAGTTAGGTACTAGGTTAGGCCTGGGATTTGCCCTCATCAGGGTCATACTTTCGCAGTTCTAACATACATGTTGACCTGATCGAGGGTTTTTTCTGCTTTGGATCACGTAGTAAAGTGGTACCACACTGAAACATTCAAATAAACCTGGTTTGGATCAATATTTTAGAGAATAATTCATGCTAGGTCTAGGTTAGGCCTGGGATTTGCCCTCATCAGGGTCATACTTTCGCAGTTCTAACATACATGTTGATCTGATCGAGGGTTTTTTCTGCTTTGGATCACGTAGTAAAGTGGTACCACACTAAAACAGTCCACTAAACCTGGTTTGGATCAATATTTTAGAGGATAATGCATGTTAGGGCTAGGTTAGCCCTGGGATTTTCACTCATCAGACTCATTCTTTCGCATTCTTCACATACCTGTTGAACGGATCCTGGGTTTTTTCTGGTTTGGATCACGTAGTAACGTGGGACCACACTGAAGCAATCAATTAAACCTGGTCCTGATAAATATTTTAGAGGATAACGCATGTTAGGTCTGGGTTAGGTCTAGGATTTGCTCTCGTCAGGCTCATACTTTCGCATATTTCTCATACTTGATGGCTAGATTCTGGGCTTTTTCAGGATTGCATCACGTAGTAATGAAGTACAACACTGAAACGGTCAATTAAACCTGGTTTCCATCAATATCTTAGAGGACAACGCAAGTTAGGTCTGGGTTAGGTCTGGGATTTGCCCTCATCAGACTCATACGTTCGCGTTTTTCACATACTTGTTGAACGGATCCTGGGTTTTTTCTGGTTTAGGTCACGTAGTAATGTGGTACCACACTGAAACAGTCGATTAAACCAGGTCTTGATGAATATTTTAGAGGACAACGCATGTTAGGTCTGGGTTAGGTCTAGGATTTGCCCTCATCAGGCTCATACTTTCGCATATTTCTCATACTTCATGGCTAGAACCTGGGCTTTTTCTGGACTGTATCACGTAGTAATGTGGTACCACGCTGAAACAGTCAATTAAACCTGGTTTCGATCAATATTTTTGAGGATAACGCATGTTAGGTCTAGGTTAGGCCTGGGATTTTCACGCATCAGACTCATACCTTCGCATTCTTCACATACTTGTTGAACGGATTCTGGGTTTTTTCTGGTTTCGATCACGTAGTAATGTGGGACCACACTGAAACAGTCGATTAAACCTGGTCTTGATAAATATTTTAGAGGACAACGCATGTTAGGTCTGTGTTAGGTCTGGGATTTGACCTCATCAGGGTCATACTTTCGCATATTTCTCATACTTCATGGCTAGATCCTGGGCTTTTTCTGGATTGTATCACGTAGTAATGTGGTACCACGCTGAAACAGTCAATTAAACCTGATTTCGATCAATATTTTAGAGGATAACGCAAGTTACATACTAGGTTAGGCCTGGGATTTGCCCTCATCAGGGTCATACTTTCGCAGTTTTAACATTCATGTTGACCTGATCGAGGGTTTTTTCTGCTTTGGATCACGTAATAAAGTGGTGCCGCAACTAAAACTGTCAATTAAACCTGGTTTCGATCATTATTTTAGAGGATAACGCAAGTTAGGTCTGGGATAGGTCTGGGATTAGCCCTCATCAGACTCATACTTTCGCACACTTCACATACTCGTTGACAAGATCCGGGGTTTTTTTCTGGTTTGGATCACGTAGTAATGTGGTACCACACTGAAACAGTCGATTAAACCTGGTTTCGATTAATATTTTTGAGGATAACGCATGTTAGGTCTCGGATAGGTCTGGGATTTGCCGTCATCAGGCTCATGCTTTCGCAGTTTTAACATGCATGTTGACCTGATCGAGGGTTTTTTCTGCTTTGGATCACGTAGTAAAGTGGTACCACACTAAAACAGTCAATTAAACCTGGTTTCGATCAATATTTTAGAGGATAACGAAAGTTATGTCTAGTTTAGGCCTGGGATTTGCCCTCATCAGACTCATACTTTCGCATACTTCACATACTTGTTGAACAGATCCTGGGTTTTTTTCTGGTTTGGATCACGTAGTAATGTGGTACCACACTGAAACAGTCGATTAAACCTGGTTTCGATCAATATTTTTGAGGATAACGCATGTTAGGTCTAGGTTAGGCCGAGGATTTTCACTCATCAGACTCATACTTTCGCATTCTTCACATACTTGTTGAACGGATCCTGGGTTTTTACTGGTTTGGATCACGTAGTAATGTGGTACCACACTGAAACAGTCAATTAAACCAGGTTTCGATCAATATTTTAGAGAATAATTCATGTTAGGTCTAGGTCAGGTCTGGGATTTGCTCTCATCAGGCTCATTCTTTCGCATATTTCTCATACTTGATGTCTAGATCCTGGGCTTTTTCTGGATTGCATCACGTAGTAATGAAGTACAACACTGAAACAGTCAATTAAACCTGGTTTCCATCAATATTTTACAGGACAACGCATGTTAGGTCTAGGTTAGGCCTGGGATTTGCCCTCATCAGGGTCATACTTTCGCAGTTTTAACATACATGTTGACCTGATCGAGGGTTTTTTCCGCTTTGGATCACGTAGTGAAGTGGTACCACACTGAAGCAGTCCATTAAACCCGGTTTGGATCAATATTTTAGAGGATAACGCATGTTAGGTTTGGGTTAGGTCTAGGATTTGCCCTCATCAGGCTCATACTTTCGCATATTTCTCATACTTCATGGCTAGATCCTGGGCTTTTTCTGGATTGCATCACGTAGTAATGAAGTACAACACTGAAACAGTCAATTAAACCTGGTTTCCATCAATATTTTAGAGGACAACGCATGTTTGGTCTAGGTTAGGCCTGGGATTTGCCCTCATCAGGGTCATACTTTCGCAGTTTTAACATACATGTTGACCTGATCGAGGGTTTTTTCCGCTTTGGATCACGTAGTAAAGTGGTACCACACTGAAGCAGTCCATTAAACCCGGTTTGGATCAATATTTTAGAGGATGACGCATGTTAGGTTTGGGTTAGGTCTAGGATTTGCCCTCCTCAGGCTCACAGTTTCGCGTTTTTCGCATATTTGTTGAACAGATCCTGGGTTTTCTCTTGTTTGGATCACGAAGTAGTGAGGTACCACACTGAAACAGTCCATTAAACCTGGTTTCGCTCAATATCTTAGAAGATAACGCATGTTAGGTCTAGGTTAGGCCTGGGATTTGCCCTCATCAGGGTCATACTTTCGCAGTTTTAACATGCATGTTGACCTGATCGAGGGTTTTTTCTGCTTTTGATCACGTAGTAAAGAGGTACCACACTAAAACAGTCAATTAAACCTGGTTTCGATCAATATTTTAGAGTATAACGCAAGTTAGGCCTGGGTTAGGTCTAGGATTTGCCTTCATCAGGCTCATTCTTTCGCATATTTCTCATACTTGATGGCTAGATCCTGGGCTTTTCTGGTGTGGATCACGTAGTAATGTGGTACCACACTGATACAATCAATTAAACCTGGTCTTGATAAATATTTTAGAGGATAACGCATGTTAGGTCTGGGTTAGGTCTAGGATTTGCCCTCATCAGGCTCATACTTTCGCATATTTCTCATACTTCATGGCTGGATCCTGGACTATTACTGGTTTGGATCACGTAGTAATGTGGTACCACACTGAAACAGTCAATTAAACCTGGTTTCGATCAATATTTTAGAGAATAATTCATGTTAGGTCTGGGTTAGGTCTGGGATTTGCTCTCATCAGGCTCATTCTTTCGCATATTCCTCATACTTGATGGCTAGATCCTGGGCTTTTTCTGGATTGCATCACGTAGTAATGAAGTACAACACTGAAACAGTCAATTAAACCTGGTTTCGATAAATATGTTAGAGAACAATTCATGTTAGGTCTAGGTTAGGCCTGGGATTTGCCCTCATCAGGGTCATACTTTCGCAGTTCTAACATGCATGTTGACCTGATCGAGGGTTTTTTCTGCTTTGGATCACGTAGTAAAGTGGTACCACACTGAAACAGTCCACTAAACCTGGTTTGGATCAATATTTTAGAGGATAATGCATGTTAGGTCTAGGTTAGCCCTGAGATTTTCACTCATCAGACACATTCTTTCGCATTCTTCACATACCTGTTGAACGGATCCTGGGTTTTTTCTGGTTTGGATCACGTAGTAATGTGGGACCACACTGAAGCAATCAATTAAACCTGGTCTTGATAAATATTTTTGAGGATAACGCATGTTAGGTCTGGGTTAGGTCTAGGATTTGCCCTCATCACGCTCATACTTTCGCATATTTCTCATACTTCATGGCTAGATCCTGGGCTATTTCTGGATTGGATCTCGTAGTAATGTGGTACCACACTGAAACAGCCCACTAAACCTGGTTCCGATCAATATTTTAGAGGATAACGAAAGTTATGTCTAGGTTAGGCCTGGGATTTGCTCTCATCAGACTCATGCTTTCGCATTTTTAACATACTTGTGGAACAGATCCTGGGTTTTTTCTGGTATGGATCACGTAGTAATGTGGTACCACACTGAAACATTCAGTTAAACCTGGTCTTGATAAATATTTTTGAGGATAACGCATGTTAGGTCTGGGTTAGGTCTAGGATTTGCCCTCATCAGGCTCATACTTTCGCATATTTCTTATACTTCATGGATAGATCCTGGGCTATTTTCTGGTTTGGATCACATAGTATTGTGGTACCACACTGAAACAGTCGATTAAACCAGGTTTCGATCAATATTCTTGAGGATAACGCGTGTTAGGTCTAGGTAAGGCCTGGGATTTTCACTCATCAGACTCATTCTTTCGCATTCTTCACATACCTGTTGAACGGATCCTGGGTTTTTTCTGGATGGATCACGTAGTAATGTGGTACCACACTGAAGCAATCAATTAAACCTGGTCTTGATAAATATTTTAGAGGATAACGCATGTTAGGTCTGGGTTAGGTCCTGGATTTGCTCTCGTCAGGCTCATACTTTCGCATATTTCTCATACTTGATGGCTAGATCCTGGGCTTTTTCTGGATTGCATCACGTGGTAATGAAGTACAACACTGAAACAGTCAATTAAACCTGGTTTCCATCAATATCTTAGAGGACAACGCAAGTTAGGTCTGCGAAAGGTCTGGGATTTGCCCTCATCAGACTCATACGTTCGCGTTTTTCACATACTTGTTGAACGGATCCTGGGTTTTTTCTGGTTTGGATCACGTAGTAATGTGGTACCACACTGAAACATTCAAATAAACCAGGTCTTGATAAATATTTTAGATGATAACACATGTTAGGTCTGGGTTAGGTCTAGGATTTGCCCTCATCAGGCTCATACTTTCGCATATTTCTCATACTTCATGGCTAGATCCTGGGCTATTTCTGGATTGGATCACGTAGTAATGTGGTACCACACTGAAACAGTCCACTAAACCTGGTGTTACGAGCCAGGGCCGTGCAGCGCGCGTGGCCTGCGAGTGCGAGAAAGAATATGGAATATGGTATCAATTTGTTAGTTAGGTACACGGACGAACCCGATGCGAAATCGGGGAGCCGCTAGGATAGTTGATAACGAGGACGAACCTGATGCGAAATCAGGGAGCCTCTGGGATGGAGTCACGTACGGACGAACCTGGTGCGAAACCAGGGAGCCGTAGGAGGGTGAAACGTCGTGAACGAACCCGATGCGAAATCGGGGAGTCACTAGGATTGTTGATAACGACGCAGACGAACCCAATTCGAAATCGGGGAGCTGCTAGGAGGTTGGAAGAAACGCAGACGAACTCAATGCGAAATCGAGGAGCTGCTGGGAGGTTGGATAAATCACAGACGAACCTGATGCGAAATCAGGGAGCTGTAGGATGCGGACGAACCTGATGCGAAATCAAGGAGCCGCTAGGATGGTAATAGATTGCGTGGACGAACTCGATGCGTAATCGAGGAGCCACTAGGTTGTAAGAGGTTGTATTTGGATTTGGGGATGTGTTAATTGACCTCGTAACTGTGAATTATTAAATATAATATAACCCGAGCGGTAAGGTTATATTATTATGGGAACGTTTAACTAATAATAATCGCTTTATATAATTGTGGGTTAAAGAAGTTGGGTAACTCTGATTTGATAATAAAAGTAGATATATTCTTAAATCAACAAATAAAATACAATTGTTTCGTGTATCTTATGTCGCGATCAAAGAATGAGTATATTTACCTAAAATGACCTTGCACGGTGTTGACGCACTGGCGATGCGGGGGTATGTCAGTTGGAAATAAAGGCCGCAATAGAATTTATGCCGGTTCACGGATTCTATATGGTTTGATACTAAAGGGTACGGTAGCCCGATCTCGCAAGATACAACTGACTATCAAATCGTATACGCGTGACAAGAGACGTGACGTTGACTCTAACGTGACGGTACGATTATGATCCCCCGAGTAATGAAATCACAGGGTTTATATACCAAAAAATCTGTGTGGGGCGGATTCAAAAGTACGTTAGAAATCACCGTGTGCACTATTCTCCGAATTGTATTAATTAACGGGCTGCTCTATTCCCCGAATTGTATTAATTAACGGGCTGCTGCATCGCGACGGAAGTGACCCCCATTTCAAAGGTTAGATAAGTAGCAGGGCGATTTCATAATGCACGCAAGTGACAAGAAAAATTTGAGGAACGAAACGTTCGACATACGTAACATCTCCCCCCCCCAAGATGAAACATCGCGTTATGCGTGATGCTTTCATATTAGACGGAAAGCGCCCTGTTACTTATTTACAAAAGAAAATAATAAAAGTCGCGAAAAGTAGAATAATTGAAAGCTAAATGTGTCGGGGTGTGTAGTATCATGTTGTGGTGTGTACTCATCGATACTGCTGCGTTGTGTTCTGGGTTTAAACCTTGGGCACGACGTAGCCCACCTCCAACCAGTGCTCGGCCACGTTCACAGGTGGCTGCCCCTGTAGTCGGTCCAGGTGGAGATCGGCAACGACTCCGTCTTCCGCGTTACCGATCCGGGATATTCGGCCTCTTCGATTGCTCAATGCGAGGACTGCAATCCTCGTCCTTGCGTTGAGCGGGGTTATGTTTCTGGGTTGGACCGTCTATCGTAATAATCTTTTGAACGAATTTTCGCTTTATTTAAATTCTCTGAAGTAATGTTACGGATTTTAGTTATGTGTGAAATCAAGTCCTGTAAATAATCTCCATATGATTTTAATTTCTCTTTATCTGGGAAGGAACTGGGTTCTCGAGCTACTTTTCCAAAAATTAACTCGTATGGTGTGAAATTTGTTGCTTCGTGAACGGATGTGTTATATGAGAACATTGCAAAAGGAATTAATAAATCCCAATCTTCGTAATTATCCATGTAATGTTTGAGGTATTCAGTGAGCACGATGTGACTTCTTTCCAATGATCCATTAGTTTGTGGTCTGTATCCGGAAGTTGTTATTTGTTTGATTTTAAATATTTCTGCCAAATTCGTCATTAAATTTCCAATGAAACTAGTTCCTTTATCTGTTAATATTGCGCGAGGTGTACCGTAGATTGCGATAAAGTGTCGTGCGAAGGCATCTGCAATGGTCGCGGCTCGGATATTAGGTATTGCAACTGCCACGCAGTATTTCGTCAGATTGTCCTGTATGGTAAGAATATGTCTATTTCCATTAGGCGTGATTGGAAGAGGTCCCACGGTGTCCAGTGATATTTTGTCAAATGCATCCAGCGGTGTGTCGGTGATCAACATGGGTTGGCGAGTCTTTGCTCGAACTAATTTTTGTTCTTGGCAACTTTGGCATGTCCTGATGTACTCTTGAATTTCGTTGCGCATTTTTGGCCAATGGAATTTTGATCGAATGCGTTTGTACGTTTTTGTTATCCCTTTATGCCCTCCAATTAAACTATCATGGGCTTCGCGAATTATGTCCAATCTATCCGATTCAGACGGTGTGGTGATAGCGCAGCTGCATAGAGTAATTTGTTGATCTGTTTCGGTAAAAACTTCTTCCAATATTTTGTAAAATTTGTTAGCTGGTAATTTGTGTAAATCTCCTGTTACAGAGATTCGAAAGGAATTTATTTGATTTTGGTCCAGGGTATGTCTGAGAGTCTTTAACCCATGGGATACATCTTTTGCCGTAATATTGTCGTAAAAATTGTCAGAAATTACTATACTGAAGGTTTTAAACAATCCATTGTCTGAAGTCAATACGTGTCCCTTTTTCGGTTGCGCTGCCAAAAGATCCGGTTTATTAATTATTTCGGTGTCCAGTAATACTTTTCCTACGGTGGATATTAGGTTGCAATCTGCTGATATGAAGTGCGCGTAATGTCCGTTTTCCGCAGCGAGGGTGTTCGAAGAAACAGTTATTTTATAAGATTGTTTTGACGCAGTGTATCGGTGCTCGTTTGCGTCGGTTAAAACATCTGTGTCGGATGCGTATGGTAGGTAAGGGTCAGGCGTGTGGTCAAAGGCGTCAGGTAGCCGTTCTGCACTTGCTTCGGTTGCAACCCTTGCAGGTGGATGAATTATGGCTGGTTGTAAAATTTCGTCTGTAACATGCGGTGTTACCTGTGGAGTACTGAATACATTTTTACGAGGATTTTCCATAATTGTATTTTCATTATTGGTAATTTCAAGTGGTTCTTCAAAGGACATTAGGTCATCGGGTAAATTGTTATCTTCCTCCGGTAGTGTGTTCCTTGTGGAGTTTGCTGCTGGCAGTAAGTTGTTTATGATTTCCTGAGATTCGTCTGGCAATGTTACTTCGTGCGATAAGCTGGGTAGAGTTCGGTGTCTAGCTATTATATTATCGGCGAGTGTTGAATTTTTCCATAAGAGGGGCCTTGTTCTTCGTCCGAGCTACTACTAGCCTCCCGGTATTTGGGTCGGTTTTCCCTATCTCGACGTAACTGTTGTATACGGTGACCTATGAATTGCTTATCGGTAGTCGGTGGTACTTGAGCCCGGAAGTCGGGATCGTCCTTTGACTCCCGCGGAATGAGCGGTAGACAGACTGATGGAGGGTTGCGCGATAACGCGTCCGCGTTCATGTTCGTTTTTCCACACTTGTGGATAACCTGATACTCGTATTCCGAAAGTCGTAATTTCCATTTTATTAGCCTGGAGGTCGGGTCCTTAACTGAATGTAGCCAGACTAAGGGACGGTGATCTGTGACAAGGGTGAATTTTGTTCCATAAATATAGGGTCGGAAATACTTTACTGCGTAAACCATTGCGAGACATTCCTTCTCTGTTGCCGAATAATTCTTTTCAGGTTTATTAAGGCTTCGAGATGCATATGCTATCGGTAAATCCTTTCCTATTTCCCCCTGGCTAAGTACAGCTCCTATGGCGTATTCGGATGCGTCTGTAGTCACGATGAAGGGTTTGGTGAAATCCGGATACTGCAATATAGGTTGTTGACAAAGTTCTTTACGTAATTGATTAAAACTTTGATCTTGTTCTTCTGTCCATTTAAATTTAATGCCCTTTCCTAGTAAATTGATCAATGGTTTTGACTTCACGGTGAAATCTGGTATAAATCTTCTGTAATATCCTGCTAAGCCCAAAAATTGTTGAATATTCTTCTGCGTTTTCGGTGTGGGAAAGTCTTGCACAGCTTTTAATTTTCTTGGATCCGGTCTTACCCCCTTTTCGGAAATTATATGTCCTAAATATGCAACTTCTTTGCGTAGAAATTCGCATTTGTCAGTTTGAAGGGTTAAGCCCTGTTCCCGAAGGCGGTTCAATAATTTTTTAACTTTGATATTATGTTCTTGCAATGATGAAGCGTAAACGACAATGTCGTCCAGGTAAACGAAGAGGTCTGTTCCTTGTAATCCGGTGAGAACTTGATCCATGAGGCGTTGAAATGTAGGTGGAGCGTTCTTTAAGCCAAAAGGCATTCTTGAAAATTCGTAATGTCCATGCGGTGTGGTGAATGCTGTTTTTTGCTTATCCCTTGGATTCATTTCTATCTGGTGAAATCCACTGGCGAGATCAAAAACGGAAAAATATTTTGCTCCTCCTAATCGGTCCAAAATTTCTGTGATTTGTGGTAATGGATATTTGTCGGAGATTGTCTTTTCGTTTAATGCGCGAAAGTCTATTACCATGCGCCAACGTTTGTTTCCCTGTGAGTCAGCTTTCTTCGGTACGATCCATAAAGGTGAGTTGTAGGGTGATTTTGACGGAGTAATTATGCCTTGTGATAATAATGCGCTAACCTGTTTTTGTATTTCGTCCTGATGCACAGGCGGATATCGATATTGTCTTGTGTTTACTGGTATTTCGTCTATGGTGTGAATCGAATGATTAAAATCGGCTGCTTTTCCTAATTTGTCTCCAAGCAGAAAAAATCGGTCTGGAAATTCTTTTATTAAATCAGTGACAGATGCTCGTTCTTCCCTGTTTAAATGATTGGTATTTAGTGTATTTACGAGTTTTTCTATCCTATCTTCGGTGGTCCTGAATTTTGTTGGCTGTTCTGCATATGAGCAAAGGTCTTCGTCCGATGTGCTTAGAAAATCGTACGGTTCTATTATCTGTGGTTCTATCTCTACGTCGAGGTCTTCGCTGCTGGTGTTCGTTGCTAAGACGTGACATTTTCCGTTGTTATTTGTTACAGCTGCTTCCCCTACGTACAGTTGATCGTGAGTTTTAATACGTGGTAAATATCCTTCCTTTACTGTCGGGTTTGCTATTTTTACCGCGATTTGTTGTATCGTACGAGCTTCGAGCCTGTGTTTAGTCGGAGTTTGCGAGTTTAAAGATGAAAACAAATCATTGCGGTTTGAAAAACGTAATGGTCTAATAGGTTTGTCCCTTAATACCATGGTCCCATGATAATAAGAAATTTCGGCACCCTCTTGCATTAAAAATGGGCTTCCGATGAGTCCATCAGCGTCTATTGCAAGAGTTCTTACTATATAGAAAAATGCGGGTGTATCGTGAATATGGAGAATTGTGGTTCCTAACGTGTAAATTGGAGTTGTGGTTAATCCTGTTATTTCTATTTCTTCGCGAGAATTTATTATTGCTTTTGTTCCTAAAACATCGAGACGTACTAAGTTGATGGCTGCACCGCAATCGATTAAAAATGTTCCCTTTCCTAATTCCAGTTCTGGGACTTTGGTTTCGAGACGTGGGGCAGGTGTTTCTTTGATAAGGAGTCGTTTTCGAAGTGTACTGTTCTTTGACGACGGGTTTCGTTGCCGCTCATCGTGTCGCCGGTACGGTGAGCGCGATTGAAGTTTAAAGACCCGTTCGATTCGGCTGACGAGTCCCGCGAGTCGCGTCGGTTTTTTGGATTACGCGGATTTTTCCTACAGGATTTCCCGTCGTGTCCCGTAGTTTCACAATACCAACAATATAATTTCGGTTCGCGATATCTTTCGGAATTTTTTAATATGGAATAATGATTTCCTTCATCCTTAGGAAAATCGTAAGAACGCCTCGAAGGGGAAATCAAGGGGCTCCTTTGTCGCACGGGCCATGCCGACGCATGTGGTTGTTCCTCTCGATCCTCTTGACCTTCGTATGTTCTAGCATGCCGCCCTCGGTCATAACGACTCGGCGAGCCAGGGTACGACACTTGATTGTCGCGGTGGCGATAATCTTCGGTTCCACGATCCTTTCGTGACCACCGTGCAGGTGATTCGTTCCGGGGCATTTGTCTTCGATTCCTTAGTTTCCTGTCTATATGCAGCACGGCGTCGTAAGCATCTTCAAGAGTCCGTATGTCTCTAAATTGAGCCGACACCTTCCAAGAAATACGATCCGGTAAGCCGTCGATGAAATTTTCCAAAACATCTCGTTCCATCTCCTTGATGAAATCTTCGGCGTTGTCCCGGTATCTTTCTCGAATGGCTCCGCGCGCGCAATAAACCAGGTGACTAGTCCTGTCGACGTACTGTCGCAAACTTTCACCCTCGCGAATACGTAAACTCGCGATGTCTACTTGGAAATACGACAAACTTTTTCCCGGCGCGAATCTCTTTTTTAAATGTTTAATCAATTCGCTAACACTCACGAATTTATGCTCTAAGGTGCACCTTCGTGCGGGACCTATGAGTTTAGTCAGAACAATCGCCAGATAATCGGCTTCCGAACCCTCAGGTATCAATGTTAACCCATCCTCCACACTTTGTGCAAAACGGGCTATTTCTTGTTTGGATCACGTAGTAATGTGGTACCACACTGAAACAGTCAATTAAACCTGGTTTCGATCAATATTTTAGAGAATAATTCATGTTAGGTCTAGGTTAGGTCTGGGATTTGCTCTCATCAGGCTCATACTTTCGCATATTTCTCATACTTCATGGCTAGATCCTGGGCTATTTCTGGTTTGGATCACGTAGTAATGTGGTACCACACAGAAACAGTCAATTAAACCTGGTTTGGATCAATATTTTAGAGGATAACGCAAGTTAGGTCTGGGATAGGTCTGGGATTTGCCCTCATCAGGCTCATACTTTCGCGTTTTTCACATACTTGTTGAACAGATCCTGGGTTTTTTCTGCTTTGGGTCACGTAGTAATATGGTACCACACTGAAACAGTCGATTAAACCAGGTTTCGATCAATATTTTTGAGGATAATGCATGTTAGGTCTAGGTTAGGCGTGGGATTTTCACTCATCAGACTCATACTTTCGCATTCTTCACATACTTGTTGAACGGATCCTGGGTTTTTTCTGGTTTGGATCACGTAGTAATGTGGGACCACACTGAAACAATCAATTAAACCTGGTCATGATAAATATTTTAGAGGATAACGCATGGTAGGTCTGGGTTAGGTCTAGGATTTGCCCTCGTCAGGCTCATACTTTCGCATATTTCTCATACTTCATGCCTAGATCCTGGGCTATTTCTGGATTGGATCACGTAGTAATGTCGTACCACGCTGAAACAGTCAATTAAACCTGGTTTCGATCAATATTTTAGAGGATAACGCAAGTTAGGTCTGAGATAGGTCTGGGATTCGCCCTCATCAGGCTCATACTAACGCGTTTTCCACATACTTGTTGAACTGATCCTGGGTTTTTTCTGGTTTGGATCACGTAGTAATGTGGTACCACACTGAAACAGTCGATTAAACCTGGTTTCGATCAATATTTTAGAAGATAACGCATGTTAGGTCTGGGATAGGTCTGGGATTCGCCCTCATCAGGCTCATACTTTCGCGTTTTTCACATACTTGTTGAACAGATCCTGAGTTTTTTCTGGTTTGGGTCACGTAGTAATGTGGTACCACACTGAAACAGTCGATTAAACCAGGTTTCGATCAATATTTTTGAGGATAACGCATGTTAGGTCTAGGTTAGGCCTGGGATTTTCACTCATCAGACTCATACTTTCGCATTCTTCACATACTTGTTGAACGGATCCTGGGTTTTTTCTGGTTTGGATCACGTAGTAATGTGGGACCACACTGAAACAGTCGACTAAACCTGGTTTCGATTAATATTTTTGAGGATAACGCATGTTATGTCTGGGATGGGTCTGGGATTTGCCCTCATCAGGCTCATACTTTCGCATATATCTCATACTTCACGGCTAGATCCTGGGCTATTTCTGGATTGGATCACGTAGTAATGTGGTACCACGCTGAAACATTCAATGAAACCTGGTCTGGATAAATATTTTAGAGGATAACGCAAGTTAGGTCTGAGATAGGTCTGGGATTCGCCCTCATCAGGCTCATACTAACGCGTTTTCCACATACTCGTTGAACAGATCCTGGGTTATTTTCTGGTTTGGATCACACAGTAATGAGGTACCACACTGAAACAGTCGATTAAACCAGGTTTCGATCAATATTTTTGAGGATAACGCATGTTAGGTCTAGGTTAGGCCTGGGATTTTCACTCATCAGACTCATACTTTCGCATTCTTCACATACTTGTTGAACGGATCCTGGGTTTTTTCTGGTTTGGATCACGTAGTAATGTGGGACCACGCTGAACCAATCAATTAAACCTGGTTTCGATCAATATTTTAGAGAATAATTCATGTTAGGCCTAGGTTAGGTCTAGGATTTGCCCTCATCAGGCTCATGCTTTCGCATATTTCTCATACTTCATGGCTAGACCCTGGGCTATTTCTGGTTTGGATCTCGTAGTAACGTGGCACCACACTGAAACTGTCAATTAAACCTGGTTTGGATCAATATTTTAGAGGATAACGCAAGTTAGGTCTGGGATAGGTCTGGGATTCGCCCTCATCAGGCTCATACTTTCGCGTTTTTCACATACTTGTTGAACTGATACTGGGTTTTTTCTGGTTTGGATCACGTAGCAATGTAGTACCACACTGAAACAGTCGATTAAACCTGGTTTCGATCAATATTTTAGAGGATAACGCAAGTTAGGTCTGGGATAGGTCTGGGATTCGCCCTCATCAGGCTCATACTTTCGCGTTTTTCACATACTTGTTGAACAGATCCTGAGTTTTTTCTGGTTTGGATCACGTAGTAATGTGGTACCACACTGAAACAGTCGATTAAACCTGGTTTCGATCAATATTTTAGAAGATAACGCATGTTAGGTCTGGGACAGGTCTGGGATTTGCTCTCATCAGGCTCATTCTTTCGCATATATCTCATACTTCATGGCTAGATCCTGGGCTATTTCTGGATTGGATCACGTAGTAATGTGGTACCACGCTGAAACATTCAATGAAACCTGGTCTGGATAAATATTTTAGAGGATAACGCATGTTAGGTCTAGGTTAGCCCTGGGATTTTCACTCATCAGACTCATACTTTCGCATTCTTCACATACTTGTTGAACGGATCCTGGGTATTTTCTGGTTTGGTTCACGTAGTAATGTGGTACCACACTGAAACATTCAATTAAACCTGGTCCTGATAAATATTTTAGGGGATAACGCATGTTAGGTTTGGGTTAGGTCTAGGATTTGCCCTCATCAGGCTCATACATTCGCATATTACTCATACTTCATGGCTAGATCCTGGTCTGTTTCTGGATTGTATCACGTAGTAATGTGGTACCACGCTGAAACAATCAATTAAACCTGGTTTCGATCAATATTTTAGAGGATAACGCAAGTTAGGTCTGGGATAGGTCTGGGGTTCGCCCTCATCAGGCTCATGCTTCCGCAGTTTTAACATGCATGTTGACCTGATCGAGGGTTTTTTCTGGTTTGGATCACGTAGTAATGTGGTACCACACTGAAACAGTCGATTAAACCTGGTTTGGATCAATATTTTTGAGGATAACGCATGTTAGGTCTAGGTTAGGCCTGGGATTTTCACTCATCAGACTCATACTTTCGCATTCTTCACAAACTTGTTGAACGGATCCTGGGTTTTTACTGGATTGGATCACGCAGTAATGTGGTACCACACTGAAACAGTCAATTAAATCTGGTTTCGATCAATATTTTAGAGGATAACGCAAGTTAGGTCTGGGATAGGTCTGGGATTTGCCCTCATCAGGCTCACACTTTCGCGATTTTCACATACTTGTTGAACAGATCCTGGGCCTTTTCTGGATTGCAGCACGTAGTAATGAAGTACAACACTGAGACAGTCAATTAAACCTGGTTTCGCTCAATATTTTAGAGGATAACGTAAGTTAGGTCTGGGATAGGTCTGGGATTTGCCCTCATCAGGCTCATACTTTCGCGTTTTTCACATACTTGTTGAACAAATCCTGGTTTGTTTCTGGTTTGGATCACGTAGTAGTGTGGTACCACACTGAAACAGTCCATTAAACCTGGTTTGGATCAATATTTTAGAGGATAACGCATGTTAGGTCTAGGTTAGGTCTGGGATTTGCCCCCATCAGGCTCACACTTTCGCATATTTCTCATACTTCATGGCTAGATCATGGGCTGTTTCTGGATTGTATCACGTAGTAATGTGGTACCACACTGAAACAGTCGACTAAACCTGGTTTCGATTAATATTTTTGAGGATAACGCATGTTAGGTCTGGGATAGGTCTGGGATTTGCCCTCATCGGGCTCATACTTTCGCAGTTTTAACATGCGTGTTGACCTGATCGAGGGTTTTCTGCTTTGGATCACGTAGAAAAGTGGTACCTCACTGAAGCAGTCAATTAAACCTGGATACGACCAATATTTTAGAGGTTACACCATGTTAGGTCTAGGTTAGGCCTGGGATTTTCACTCATCAGACTCATACTTTCGCATTCTTCACATACTTGCTGATCGGATCCTGGGTTTTTTCTGGTTTGCATCACGTAGTAATGTGGGACCACGCTGAACCAATCAATTAAACCGGGTTTCGATCAATATTTTAGAGAATAATTCATGTTAGGCCTAGGTTAGGTTTAGGATTTGCCCTCATCAGGCTCATACTTTCGCATATTTCTCATACTTCATGGCTAGATCCTGGGCTGTTTCTGGATTGTATCACGTAGTAATGTGGTGCCACGCTGAAACAGTCAATTAATCCTGGTTTCGATCAATATTTTAGAGGATAACGCAAGTAAGGTCTGGGATAGGTCTGGGATTCGCCCTCATCAGGCTCGTACTTTCACGTTTTTCACATACTTGTTGGACTGATCCTGGGTTTTTTCTGGTTTGGATCACGTAGCAATGTGGTACCACACTGAAACAGTCCATTGAACCTGGTTTCGATCAATATTTTAGAGAATAATTCATGTTAGGTCTAGGTTAGGTCTGGGATTTGCTCTCATCAGGCTCATTCTTTCGCATAGTTCTCATACTTGATGGCTAGATCCAGGCCTTTTTCTGGATTGCATCACGTAGTAATGAAGTACAACACTGAAACAGTCAATTAAACCTGGTTTCCATCAATATTTTAGAGGACAACGCAAGTTAGGTCTGGGATAGGTCTAGGATTCGCCCTCATCAGGCTCATACTTTCGCGTTTTTCACATATTTGTTGAACTGATCCTTGGTTTTTTCTGGATTGGATGACGTAGTAGTGTGGTACCACACTGAAACAGTCCATTAAACCTGGTTTCGATCACTATTTTAGAGGATAACGCATGTTAGGTCTGAGTTAGGTCTAGGATTTGCCCTCATCAGGCTCATTCATTCGCGGATTTCTCATACTTGATGGTTAGATCTTGGGCTTTTTCTGGATTGCATCACGTAGTAATGTAGTACCACACTGAAACAGTCAATGGAATCTGGTTTCCATCAATATTTTAGAGGACAACGCAAGTTATGTCTGGGATAGGTCTGGGATTTGCCCTCATCAGGGTCATACTTTCGCATTTTTCACATACTTGTTGAACAGATCCTGGGTTTTTTCTTGTTTGGATCACGTAGTAGTGTGGTACCACACTGAACCAATCAATTAAACCTGGTTTGGATCAATATTTTTAAGGATAACGCATGTTAGGTCTAGGTTAGGCCTGGGATTTTCACTCATCAGACTCATACTTTCGCATTCTTCACATACTTGTTGAACGGATCCTGGGTTTTTTCTGGTTTGGATCACGTAGTAATGTGGTACCACACTGAAACAGTCGATTAAACCAGGTTTCGATCAATATTTTAGTGGATAACGCAAGTTAGGTCTGGGATAGGTCTGGGATTCGCCCTCATCAGGCTCATACTTTCGCGTTTTTCACATCCTTGTTGAAGAGATCCTGGGTTTTTTCTGGTTTGCATCACGTAGTAATGTGGGACCACGCTGAACCAATCAATTAAACCGGGTTTCGATCAATATTTTAGAGAATAATTCATGTTAGGCCTAGGTTAGGTTTAGGATTTGCCCTCATCAGGCTCATACTTTCGCATATTTCTCATACTTCATAGCTAGATCCTGGGCTGTTTCTGGATTGTATCACGTAGTAATGTGGTACCACGCTGAAACAGTCAATTAAACCTGGTTTTGATCAATATTTTAGAGGATAACGCAAGTTAGGTCTGGGATAGGTCTGGGATTCGCCCTCATCAGGCTCATACTTTCGCGTTTTTCACATACTTGTTGAACTGATACTGGGTTTTTTCTGGTTTGGATCACGTAGCAATGTGGTACCACACTGAAACATTCGATTAAACCTGGTTTCGATCAATATTTTAGAGGATAACGCAAGTTAGGTCTGGGATAGGTCTGGGATTCGCCCTCATCAGGCTCATACTTTCGCGTTTTTCACATACTTGTTGAACAGATCCTGAGTTTTTTCTGGTTTGGGTCACGTAGTAATGTGGTCCCACACTGAAACAGTCGATTAAACCAGGTTTCGATCAATATTTTTGAGGATAACGCATGTTAGGTCTAGGTTAGGCCTGGGATTTTCACTCATCAGACTCATACTTTCGCATTCTTCACATACTTGTTGAACGGATCCTGGGTTTTTTCTGGTTTGGATCACGTAGTAATGTGGGACCACACTGAAACAATCAATTAAACCTGGTCATGATAAATATTTTAGAGGATAACGCATGTTAGGTCTGGGTCAGTTCTAGGATTTGCCCTCGTCAGGCTCATACTTTCGCATATTTCTCATACTTCATGGCTAGATCCTGGGCTATTTCTGGTTTGGATCTCGTAGTAATGTGGTACCACACTGAAACTGTCAATTAAACCTGGTTTGGATCAATATTTTAGAGGATAACGTAAGTTAGGTCTGCGATAGGTCTGGGATTTGCCCTCATCAGGCTCATACTTTCGCGTTTTTCACATACTTGTTGAACAGATCCTGGGTTTTTTCTGGTTTGGGTCACGTAGTAATGTGGTACCACACTGAAACAGTCGATTAAACCAGGTTTCGATCAATATTTTTGAGGATAATGCATGTTAGGTCTAGGTTAGGCCTGGAGATTTTCACTCATCAGACTCATACTTTCGCATTCTTCACATACT
This sequence comes from Colletes latitarsis, assembly GCF_051014445.1. NCBI lineage: Eukaryota > Metazoa > Arthropoda > Insecta > Hymenoptera > Colletidae > Colletes > Colletes latitarsis. The sequence goes on along the minus strand of NW_027488366.1, from coordinate 5,880,951 downwards.
TGTTGAACGGATCCTGGGTTTTTTCTGGTTTGGATCACGTAGTAATGTGGTACCACACGGAAACAGTCGATTAAACCAGGTTTCGATCAGTATTTTAGAGGACAACGCATGTTAGGTCTAGGTTAGGCCTGGGATTTGCCTTCATCAGGGTCATTCTTTCGCATATTTCTCATACTTCATGGCTAGATCCTGGGCTGTTTCTGGATTGGATCACGTAGTAATGTGGCACCACACTGAAACAGTCAATTAAACCTGGTTTTGATCAGTATTTTAGAGAATAATTCATGTTAGGTCTAGGTTAGGTCTGGGATTTGCTCTCATCAGGTTCATACTTTCGCATATTTCTCATACTTCATGGCTAGATCCTGGGCTGTTTCTGGATTGTATCACGTAGTAATGTGGTACCACGCTGAAACAGTCAATTGAACCTGGTTTCGTTCAATATTTTAGAGGATAACGCAAGTTAGGTCTGGGATAGGTCTGGGATTTGCCCCCAGCAGGCTCATACTTTCGCGTTTTTGACATACTTGTTGAACAGATCCTGGGTTTTTTCTGGTTTGGGTCACGTAGTAATGTGGTACCACGCTGAAACATTCAATGAAACCTGGTCTGGATAAATATTTTAGAGGATAACGCATGTTAGGTCTAGGTTAGCCCTGGGATTTTCACTCATCAGACTCATACCTTCGCATTCTTCAGATACTTGTTGAACGGATCCTGGGTATTTTCTGGTTTGGATCACGTAGTAATGTGGTACCACACTGAAACATTCAAACAAACCTGGTCTTGATAAATATTTTAGAGGATAACGCATGTTAGGTTTGGGTTAGGTCTAGGATTTGCCCTCATCAGGCTCATACATTCGCATACTTCTCATACTTCATGGCTAGATCCTGGGCTGTTTCTGGATTGTATCGCGTAGTAATGTGGTACCACACTGAAACAGTCAATTAAACCTGGTTTCGATCAATATTTTAGAGAATAATTCATGTTAGGTCTAGGTTAGGTCTGGGATTTGCTCTCATCAGGCTCATACTTTCGCATATTTCTCATACTTCATGGCTAGATCCTGGGCTATTTCTGGTTTGGATCTCGTAGTAATGTGGTACCACGCTGAAACAGTCAATTGAACCTGGTTTCGTTCAATATTTTAGAGGATAACGCAAGTTAGGTCTGGGATAGGTCTGGGATTTGCCCTCAGCAGGCTCATACTTTCGCGTTTTTGACATACTTGTTGAACAGATCCTGGGTTTTTTCTGGTTTGGGTCACGTAGTAATGTGGTACCACGCTGAAACATTCAATGAAACCTGGTCTGGATAAATATTTTAGAGGATAACGCATGTTAGGTCTAGGTTAGCCCTGGGATTTTCACTCATCAGACTCATACCTTCGCATTCTTCAGATACTTGTTGAACGGATCCTGGGTATTTTCTGGTTTGGATCACGTAGTAATGTGGTACCACACTGAAACATTCAATCAAACCTGGTCTTGATAAATATTTTAGAGGATAACGCATGTTAGGTTTGGGTTAGGTCTAGGATTTGCCCTCATCAGGCTCATACATTCGCATACTTCTCATACTTCATGGCTAGATTCTGGGCTGTTTCTGGATTGTATCGCGTAGTAATGTGGTACCACGCTGAAACAGTCAATTGAACCTGGTTTCGTTCGATATTTTAGAGGATAACGCAAGTTAAGTCTGGGATAGGTCTGGGATTTGCCCTCAGCAGGCTCATACTTTCGCGTTTTTCACATACTTGTTGAACAGATCCTGGGTTTCTGCTGGTTTGGATCACGTAGTAATGTGGTACAACACTGAAACAGTCAATTAAACCTGGTTTCCATCAATATTTTAGAGGACAACGCATGTTAAGTCTAGGTTAGGCCTGGGATTTGCCTTCATCAGGGTCATACTTTCGCATATTTCTCATTCTTCATGGCTAGATCCTGGGCAGTTTCTGGATTGGATCACGTAGTAATGTGGTACCACACTGAAACAGTCAATTAAACCTGGTTTTGATCAATATTTTAGAGAATAATTCATGTTAGGTCTAGGTTAGGTCTGGGATTTGCTCTCATCAGGCTCATACTTTCGCATATTTCTCATACTTCATGGCTAGATCCTGGGCTATTTCTTGTTTGGATCACGTAGTAATGTGGTACCACACTGAAACAGTCAATTAAACCTGGTTTCGATCAATATTTTAGAGAATAATTCATGTTAGGTCTAGGTTAGGTCTGGGATTTGCTCTCATCAGGCTCATACTTTCGCATATTTCTCATACTTCATGGCTAGATCCTGGGCTATTTCTGGTTTGGATCACGTAGTAATGTGGTACCACACAGAAACAGTCAATTAAACCTGGTTTGGATCAATATTTTAGAGGATAACGCAAGTTAGGTCTGGGATAGGTCTGGGATTAGCCTGATGAGGGCTCATACTTTCGCGTTTTTCACATACTTGTTGAACAGATCCTGAGTTTTTTCTGGTTTGGGTCACATAGTAATGTGGTACCACACTGAAACAGTCGATTAAACCAGGTTTCGATCAATATTTTTGAGGATAACGCATGTTAGGTCTAGGTTAGGCCTGGGATTTTCACTCATCAGACTCATACTTTCGCATTCTTCACATACTTGTTGAACGGATCCTAGGTTTTTTCTGGTTTGGATCACGTAGTAATGTGGGACCACACTGAAACAATCAATTAAACCTGGTCATGATAAATATTTTAGAGGATAACGCATGTTAGGTCTGGGTCAGTTCTAGGATTTGCCCTCGTCAGGCTCATGCTTTCGCATATTTCTCATACTTCATGGCTAGATCCTGGGCTATTTCTGGATTGGATATCGTAGTAATGTGGTACCACACTGAAACTGTCAATTAAACCTGGTTTGGATCAATATTTTAGAGGATAACGCAAGTTAGGTCTGAGATAGGTCTGGGATTCGCCCTCATCAGGCTCATACGAACGCGTTTTCCATATAATTGTTGAACTGATCCTGGGTTTTTTCTGGTTTGGATCACGTAGTAATGTGGTACCACACTGAAACAGTCGATTAAACCTGGTTTCGATCAATATTTTAGAAGATAACGCATGTTAGGTCTGGGACAGGTCTGGGATTTGCTCTCATCAGGCTCATTCTTTCGCATATATCTCATACTTCATGGCTAGATCCTGGGCTATTTCTGGATTGGATCACGTAGTAATGTGGTACCACGCTGAAACATTCAATGAAACCTGGTCTGGATAAATATTTTAGAGGATAACGCATGTTAGGTCTAGGTTAGCCCTGGGATTTTCACTCATCAGACTCATACTTTCGCATTCTTCACATACTTGTTGAACGGATCCTGGGTATTTTCTGGTTTGGTTCACGTAGTAATGTGGTACCACACTGAAACATTCAATTAAACCTGGTCCTGATAAATATTTTAGAGGATATCGCATGTTAGGTTTGGGTTAGGTCTAGGATTTGCCCTCATCAGGCTCATACATTCGCATATTACTCATACTTCATGGCTAGATCCTGGTCTGTTTCTGGATTGTATCACGTAGTAATGTGGTACCACGCTGAAACAATCAATTAAACCTGGTTTCGATCAATATTTTAGAGGATAACGCATGTTAGGTCTAGGTTAGGTCTGGGATTTGCTCCCATCAGGCTCACACTTTCGCATATTTCTCATACTTCATGGCTAGATCATGGGCTGTTTCTGGATTGTATCACGTAGTAATGAGGTACCACACTGAAACAGTCGACTAAACCTGGTTTCGATTAATATTTTTGAGGATAACGCATGTTAGGTCTGGGATAGGTCTGGGATTTGCCCTCATCAGGCTCATACTTTCGCAGTTTTAACATGCGTGTTGACCTGATCGAGGGTTTTCTGCTTTGGATCACGTAGAAAAGTGGTACCTCACTGAAGCAGTCAATTAAACCTGGATACGACCAATATTTTAGAGGTTACACCATGTTAGGTCTAGGTTAGGCCTGGGATTTTCACACATCAGACTCACACTTTCGCATTCTTCACATACTTGTTGAACGGATACTGAGTTTTTTCTGGTTTGGATCACGTAGTAATGTGGGACCACACTGAAACAATCAATTAAACCAGGTTTCGATCAATATCTTAGAGGATAATGCAAGTTAGGTTTGGGTTAGGTCTAGGATTTGCCCTCATCAGGCTCATACTTTCGCATATTTCTCATACTTCATGGCTAGATCCTGGGCTGTTTCTGGATTGTATCACGTAGTAATGTGGTACCACGCTGAAACAGTCAATTAAACCTGGTTCCGATCAATATTTTAGAGGATAACGCAAGTTAGATCTGGAATAGGTCTGGGATTCGCCCTCATCAGACTCATTCTTTCGGGTTTTTCACACACTTGTTGCACAGATTCTGGGTTTTTTCTGGTTTGGGTCACGTAGTAATGTGATACCACACTGAAACAGTCGATTAAACCAGGTTTCGATCAATATCTTTGAGGATAACGCATGTTAGGTCTAGGTTAGGCCTGGGATTTTCACACATCAGACACATACTTTCGCATTCTTCACATACTTGTTGAACGGATCGTGGGTTTTTTCTGGTTTGGATCGCGTAGTAATGTGGGAACACACTGAAACAGTCAATTAAACCTGGTTTCGGTCAATATTTTAGAGAATAGTTCATGTCAGGTCTAGGTTAGGTCTGGGATTTGCTCTCATCAGGCTCATTCTTTCGCATATTTCTCATACTTGATGGCTAGATCCTGGGCTTTTCCTGGATTGCATCCAGTAGTAATGAAGTACAACACTGAAACAGTCCATTAAACCTGGTTTGGATCAATATTTTAGAGGATAACGCATGTTAGGTCTAGGTTAGGTCTGGGATTTGCCCCCATCAGGCTCACACTTTCGCATATTTCTCATACTTCATGGCTAGATCATGGGCTGTTTCTGGATTGTATCACGTAGTAATGTGGTACCACACTGAAACAGTCGACTAAACCTGGTTTCGATTAATATTTTTGAGGATAACGCATGTTAGGTCTGGGATAGGTCTGGGATTTGCCCTCATCAGGCTCATACTTTCGCAGTTTTAACATGCGTGTTGTCCTGATCGAGGGTTTTCTGCTTTGGATCACGTAGTAAAGTGGTACCTCACTGAAGCAGTCAATTAAACCTGGATACGACCAATATTTTAGAGGTTACACCATGTTAGGTCTAGGTTAGGCCTGGGATTTTCACACATCAGACTCACACTTTCGCATTCTTCACATACTTGTTGAACGGATACTGAGATTTTTCTGGTTTGGATCACGTAGTAATGTGGGACCACACTGAAACAATCAATTAAACCAGGTTTCGATCAATATTTTAGAGGATAACGCAAGTTAGGTCTGGGATAGGTCTGGGATTTGCCCTCATCAGGCTCATACTTTCGCGTTTTTCACATACTTGTTGAACAGATCCTGGTTTTTTTCTGGTTTGGATCACGTAGTAGTGTGGTACCACACTGAAACAGTCCATTAAACCTGGTTTGGATCAATATTTTAGAGGGTAACGCATGTTAGGTCTAGGTTGGTTCTGGGATTTTCACTTATCAGACTCATACTTTCGCATTCTTCACATACTTGTTGAACGGATCCTGGGTTTTTTCTGGTTTGAATCACGTAGTAATGTGGGACCACGCTGAAACAATCTATTAAACCTGGTTTCGATCATTATTTTAGAGGATAACGAAAGTTATGTCTAGTTTAGGCCTGGGATTTGCCCTCATCAGACTCATACTTGCGCATTCTTTACATACTTGTTGAACGGATCTTGGGTTTTTTCTGGTGTGGATCACGTAGTAATGTGGTACCACACTGAAACAATCAATTAAACCTGGTTTCGATCAATATTTTAGAGAATAATTCATGTTAGGTCTGGGTTAGGTCTGGGATTTGCTCTCATCAGGCTCATTCTTTCGCATATTTCTCACTCTTGATGGCTAGATCCTGGGCTTTTTCTGGATTGCATCACGTAGTAATGAAGTACCACATTGAAACAGTCAATTAAACCTGGTTTCGATCAATATTATTGAGGATAACGCATGTTAGGTCTAGGTTAGGCCTGGGATTTTCATTCATAAGACTCATACTTTCGCTTATTTCTCATTCTTGATGGCAAGATCCTGGGCTTTTTCTGGATTGCATCACGTAGTAATGAAGTACAACACTGAAACAGTCAATTAAACCTGGTTTCCATCAATATTTTAGAGGACAACGCATGTTAGGCCTAGGTTAGGCCTGGGATTTGCCCTCATCAGGGTCATACTTTCGCAGTTTTAACATACATGTTGGCCTGATCGAGGGTTTTTCTGCTTTGGATCACGTAGTAATGTGGTACCACGCTGAAACAGTCAATTAAACCTGGTTTCGATCGATATTTTAGAGGATAACGCAAGTTAGGTCTGGGATAGGTCTGGGATTCGCCCTCGTCAGGCTCATACTTTCGCGTTTTTCACATACTTGTTGAACAGATCCAGGGTTTTTTTGGTTTGGGTCACGTAGTAATGTGGTACCACACTGAAACGGTCGATTAAACCAGGTTTCGATCAATATTTTAGAGAATAATTCATGTTAGGTCTAGGTTAGGTCTGGGATTTGCTCTCATCAGGCTCATTCTTTCGCATATTTCTCATACTTGATGGCTAGAACCTGGGCTTTTTCTGGATTGCATCACGTAGTAATGTAGTACCACACTGAAACAGTCAATTAAACCTGGTTTCGATCAATATTATTGAGGATAACGCATGTTAGGTCTAGGTTAGGCCTGGGATTTTCATTCATAAGACTCATACTTTCGCATTCTTTACATACTTGTTGAACGGATCTTGGGTTTTTTCTGGTGTGGATCACGTAGTAATGTGGTACCACACTGAAACAATCAATTAAACCTGGTTTCGATCAATATTTTAGAGAATAATTCATGTTAGGTCTATGTTAGGTCTGGGATTTGCTCTCATCAGGCTCATTCTTTCGCATATTTCTCACTCTTGATGGCTAGATCCTGGGCTTTTTCTGGATTGCATCACGTAGTAATGAAGTACAACACTGAAACAGTCAATTAAACCTGGTTTCAATCAATATTTTAGAGGGCAACGCATGTTAGGTCTAGGTTAGGCCTGGGATTTGCCCTCATCAGGGTCATACTTTCGCAGTTCTAACATACATGTTGACCTGATCGAGGGTTTTTTCTGCTTTGGATCACGTAGTAAAGTGGTACCACACTGAAACAGTCCACTAATCCTGGTTTGGATCAATATTTTAGAGGATAACGCATGTTAGGTCTAGGTTAGCCCTGAGATTTTCACTCATCAGACTCAAACTTTCGCATTCTTCACATACTTGATGAACGGATCCTGGGTTTTTTCTGGTTTGGTTCACGTAGTAATGTGGTACCACACTGAAACAATCAATTAAACCAGGTCCTGATAAATATTTTAGAGCATAACGCATGTTAGGTCTGGGTTAGGTCTAGGATTTGCCCTCATCAGGCTCATACATTCGCATATTTCTCATACTTCATGGCTAGATCCTGGGCTATTTCTGGATTGGATCACGTAGTAATGTGGTACCACACTGAAACAGTCAATTAAACCTGGTTTCGATCAATATTTTAGAGGACAATGCAAGTTAGGTCGGGGGTAGGTCTGGGATTTGCCCTCATCAGGGTCATACTGTCGCATTTTTCACATACTTGTTGAACAAATCCTGGGTTTTTTCTGGTTTGGAACGCGCAGTAATGTGGTACCACACTGAAACAGTCCACTCAACCAGGTTTCCATCAATATTTTAGAGGACAACGCATGTTAGGTATAGGTTAGGCCTGGGATTTGCCCTCATGAGGGTCATACTTTCGCAGTTTTAACATACATGTTGACCTGATCGTGGGTTTTTTCTGCTTTGGATCACGTAGTCAAGTGGTACCACACTGAAACAGTCCATTAAACCTAGTTTCGATAAATATTTTAGAGGATAACGCATGATAGGTCTTGGTTAGGCCTGGGATTTTCACTCATCAGACTCATACTTTCGCATTCTACACATACTTGTTGAACGGATCCTGTGGTTTTTCCGGTTTGGTTCACGTAGTAATGTGGTACCACACTAAAACATTCAATTAAACCTGGTCTTGATAAATATTTTAGAGGATAACGTATGTTAGGCCTGGGTTACGTCTAGGATTTGCCCTCATCAGGCTCATACCTTCGCATATTTCTCATACTTCATGGCTAGATCCTGGGCTATTTCTGGATTGTATCACGTAGTAATGTGGTACCACGCTGAAACAGTCAATTAAACCTGGTTTCGATCAATATTTTAGAGGATAACGCATGCTTGGTCTGGGTTTGGTCTAGGATTTGCCCTCATCAGGCTCATACTTTCGCGTTCTTCACATACTTGTTGAACAGATCCTGGGTTTTTTCTGGTTTGGTTCACCTAGTAATGTGGTACCACACTGAAACAGTCCATTAAACCTGGTTTCGATCAATATTTTAGAGAATAATTCATGTTAGGTCAAAGTTAGGTCTGGGATTTGCTCTCGTCAGGCTCCTTCTTTCGCATATTTCTCATACTTGATGACTAGATCCTGGGCTTTTTCTGGATTGCATCACGTAGTAATGTAGTACCACACTGAAACAGTCAATGAAACCTGGTTTCCATCAATATTTTAGAGGACAACGCAAGTTAGGTCTGGGATAGGTCTGGGACTTGCCCTCATCAGGGTCATACTTTCGCATTTTGCACATACTTCTTGAACGGATCCTGGGTTTTTTCTGGTTTGGATCACGTAGTAATGTGGTACCACACTCAAACAGTCAATTAAACCTGGTTTCGATCAATATTTTAGAGGATAACGCAAGTTAGGTCTGGGATAGGTCTGGGATTCGCCCTCATCAGGCTCATACTTTCGCATATTTCTCATACTTCATGGCTAGATCCGGGGCTATTTCTGGATTGGATCACGTAGTAATGTGGTACCACACTGAAACAGTCGATTAAACCAGGGGTCGATCATTATTTTAGAGGATAACGCATGTTAGGTCTAGGTTAGCCCTGGGATTTTCACTCATCAGACTCATACTTTCGCATTCTTCACATACTTGTTGAACGGATCCTGGGTTTTTTCTGGTTTGGATCACGTAGTAATGTGGTACCACACTGAAACATTCAATTAAACCTGGTCTCGATAAATATTTTAGAGGATAACGCATGTTAGGTCTGGGTTAGGTCTAGGATTTGCCCTCATCAGGCTCATACTTTTTTTTTTTTTTTTTTTTGTCGTGGGGAAAATCTTCGAAAGACTCCCTCCCACCTCCTTGGGGAGAGGTGGGAGGGGTGTGTGGGATTCCCCGCGCCCGTACAACGACAGGCGCGGGACCTACCCACTAAAAACCCCACGGTGACCCTTCGGCACGCTTTGGGAGGATACCGGGAATCGCTCGAAGCATTCTTCCGGTATCCTCCCCGTGCCCGCGCTTTCGCGCCCATCCCCCGGGGGGACAATCGGTCCCCCCAGTAGACACACTGCCTCATAGCGGCGGGACGGGGCCACTCCATCCCGCCGCTATCCGTCCCGGGGCCGCGTTTAGTGGCGGCTGCGAGCCCCAACTCGCAACCGCCCGCGACCCCGTTTCCACCCCTCGGCGGCCGGGCGTTCATGGCCGCACCAGACCGCCGAGGGTGCCTCCCCTTGCGTCGGACCGGTAGGGGGAGGCACTCCTACCCCCAACCGGTCCGACCCGGCGCCGCCTGGCGGGAGGAGGGTCCCCTCAGGACCCCCCTCCCAGCCTAGGTCATCCGCCACGTCGAGGTGGCCGCCCGCGACGCCTCGCGACCGGGCGACGACCTCGGGCCACCGCACGAGCGCGAGCTTCAGCGCGCCGCTGAAGCTCGCGCTCCCTCCCCGCGGCCTCCTTCTGCAACATTACGTTCTCGCAGAAGGAGGCCACGGCCCTCCACTTCTCCTCGCTGCCGAGCATGGCGCGCACCACGCCCGGCAGCGAGACATCCCGCCCGACGACGCCGACCAGGACACGGCGCTCCCCCTCCCACGCGGGGCATACCTCCAGGGTATGATCCGCCGTGTCCTGCTCAGCGTCGCAGTGGCAGCAACGCGCCGTCGGCTCCTTCCCTATCCGGCACAGGTATCTTCCGAAGCTGCCATGCCCGGAAAATACCTGTGCCAGCCGGTAGGTGAGGCTGCCATGGCCTCTGTCCAGCCACTCCTTCAGGAGTGGCCGAACAGCCCCGACAGTCCGGTGCCCCGCGGTTGGCAGAGCCAGCCGCTCCTGCCACGCGAGCAACACGGACTGCCGGGCCTGGCGCTTCAAATCGCCCCAAGCAGGTTCCTGCCCGCCCGGGACCGCCCCCACCCCCGCGCGACGGTCGACGCGGTGCCGGTACATCACCGCGTGCGACCGCGCGAGCAGGTCCATGGGCGGCATCCCCGCTAGAACCGTCGCCGCCTCATGTGACATGGTCCGATACCCGCGGACGACCCTGAGCGCCATGCGCCTCTGCACCCGACGCAGCATAGTCATGCTGCGCCGGGAGGCAGCCAGGTCGTCCGCCCAGATGGGGGCCCCGTATAGGGCCACCGAATGGACCATTGCCACATAGAGGCGACGAACTCGGCCCGCCGGGCCCCCCAGGTTGGGCAGGATCCGGCCCAGAGCCGCAACCATCCTTTCCAACCGGGGGACCAGGCAGCGGAAATGCTCCTCGAAACGCCAGTGGCTATCGAGGATCAGCCCCAGATACCTGTTCTGGGGCTTCACCTCGATGTCAGCCCCACCCACCCGGATCAGAGGGGGTGGCGGATCCTGCCGAGGTGAATGAAACGCAATCACCTCGGTCTTATGGACCGCCACCGTCATCCCCATCCCCCTGATCCGGTCGACGACGCGTTGCGACCCCTCCTCCGCGCGACGCATGGCCCTCCCCCAGTGCGCCCCGACGGCCAGCACCAGTGTGTCATCCGCATAACACACCGTGCTGACGCCGTCGGGGAGGCCGGCCCGCAACACCGAGTCGTACGCGATGTTCCACAGGAGTGGCCCGAGGACCGACCCCTGCGGAACACCGCAGTACACCTCCCTCCGCATATCACCATCCCGGCCCGGATACTCGATCCACCTGCCGCGGAGATAATCCCCGACGACCGCCCTGAGACTAGGGGGGACTCGATGATATTCGAGTCCCCTCCTTATCTCTTCCCAGGGGAGGGTGTTAAAGGCATTGGCAATATCCAAGGATATTGCCAATGCCACCCCTCCATCAGGCTCATACTTTCGCATATTTCTCATACTTCATGGCTAGATCCTGGGCTATTTCTGGATTGTATCACGTAGTAATGTGGTACCACGCTGAAACATTCAATTAAACCTGGTCTTGATAAATATTTTAGAGGATAACGTATGTTAGGTCTGGGTTACGTCTAGGATTTGCCCTCATCAGGCTAATCCTTTCCCGTCTTTCACATACTTGTTGAACTGATCCTGGGTTATTTTCTGGTTTGGATCACATAGTAATGTGGTACCACACTGAAAAAGTCGATTAAACCAGGTTTCGATCAATATTTTTGAGGATAACGCATGTTAGGTCTAGGTTAGGCCTGGGATTCGCCCTCATCAGGCTCATACTTTCGCTCACATCACATACTCGTTGAACTGATCCTGGGTTTTTTCTGGTTTGGATCACGTAGTAATGTGGTACCACACTGAAACAGTCGATTAAACCTGGTTTCGATCAATATTTTAAAGGATAACGCATGTTAGGTCTAGGTTAGGCCTGGGATTTTCACTCATCAGACTCATACTTTCGCATTCTTCACATACTTGTTGAACGGATCCTGGGTTTTTATTGGTTTGGATCACGTAGTAATGTGGTACCACACTGAAACAGTCAATGAAACCTGGTTTCGATCAATATTTTAGAGGATACCGCAAGTTAGGTCTGGGATAGGTCTGGGATTCGCCCTCATCAGGCTCATACTTTCGCGGTTTTCACATACTTCATGGCTAGATCCTGGGCTTTTTCTGGATTGCATCACGTAGTAAAGTGGTACCACACTGAAACAGTCGATTAAACCAGGTTTCGATCAATATTTTTGAGCATAACCCATGTTAGGTCTAGGTTAGGCCTGGGATTTTCACTCATCAGACTCATACTTTCGCATTCTTCACATACTTGTTGAACGGATCCTGGGTTTTTTCTGGTTTCGTTCACGTAGTAATGTGTTACCACACTGAAACATTCAATTAAACCTGGTCTTGATAAATATTTTAGAGGATAACGCATGTTAGGTCTGGGTAACGTCTAGGATTTGCCCTCATCAGGCTCATACTTTCGCATATTTCTAATACTTCATGGCTAGATCCTGAGCTATTTCTGGATTGCATCACGTAGTAATGTGGTACCACGCTGAAACTGTCAATTAAACCTGGTTTCGATCAATATTTTAGAGGATAACGCAAGTTAGGTCTAGGATTGGTCTGGGATTCGCCCTCATCAGGCTCATACTTTCGCTTTTTTCACATACTTGTTGAACTGATCCTGGGTTTTTTCTGGTTTGGATCACGTAGTAATGTGGTACCACACTGAAACAGTCGATTAAACCTGGTTTCGATCAATATTTTAGGGAATAATTCATGTTTGGTCTAGGTTAGGTCTGGGATTTGCTCTCATCCGGCTCATTCTTTCGCATATTACTCATACTTGATGGCTAGATCCTGGGCTCTTTCTGGATTGTATCACGTAGTAATGAAGTACAACACTGAAACAGTCAATTAAACCTGGTTTCCATCAATATTTTAGAGGACAACGCAAGTTAGGTCTGGGATAGGTCTGGGATCTGCCCTCATCAGGCCCATACTTTCGCGTTTTTCACATACTTGTTGAGCGGGTCTTGAGTTTTTTCTGGTGTGGATCACGTAGTAATGTGGTACCACACTGAAACAATCAATTAAACCTGGTCTTGATAAATATTTTAGAGGATAACGCATGTTAGGTCTGGGTTAGGTCTAGGATTTGCCCTCATCAGGCTCATACTTTCGCATATTTCTCATACTTCATGGCTGGATCCTGGGCTATTTCTGGATTGGATCACGTAGTAATGTGGTACCACACTGAAACAGTCAATTTAACCTGGTTTCGATCAATATTTTAGAGAATAATTTATGTTCGGTCTGGGTTAGGTCTGGGATTTGCTCTCATCTGGCTCATTCTTTCGCATATTTCTCATACTTCATGGCTAGATCCTGGGCTTTTTCTGGATTGCATCACGTAGTAATGAAGTACATCACTGAAACAGTCAATTAAACATGGTTTCCATCAATATTTTAGAGGACACGTTAGGTCCAGATTAGGCCTGGGATTTGCCCTCATCAGGCCCATACTTTCGCGTTTTTCACATACTTGTTGAACTGATCCTGGGTTTTTTCTGGTTTGGATCACGTAGTAATGTGGTACCACACTGAAACGGTCAATTAAACCTGGTTTCGATCAATATTTTTGAGGATAACGCATGTTAGGTCTAGGTTAGGCCGGGGATTTTCACTCATCAGGCTCATACTTTCGCATATTTCTCATACTTCATGGCTAGATCCAGGGCTGTTTCTGGATTGTATCACGTAGTAGTGTGGTACCACGCTGAAACAGTCAATTAATCCTGGTTTCGATCAATATTTTAGAGGATAACGCAAGTTAGGTCTAGGTTAGGTCTGGGATTTGCTCTCATCAGGCTCATACTTTCGCATATTTCTCATACTTCATGGCTAGATCCAGGGCTGTTTCTGGATTGTATCACGTAGTAGTGTGGTACCACGCTGAAACAGTCAATTAAACCTGGTTTCCATCAATATTTTAGAGGACAACGCAAGTTAGGTCTGGGATAGGTCTAGGATTCGCCCTCATCAGGCTCAAACTTTCGCGTTTTTCACATACTTGTTGAACTGATCCTTGGTTTTTTCTGGATTTGATCACGTAGTAGTGTGGTACCACACTGAAACAGTCCATAAAACCTGGTTTCGATCACTATTTTAGAGGATAACGCATGGTAGGTCTGGGTTAGGTCTAGGATTTGCCCTCATCAGGCTCATACTTTCGCGTTTTTCACATACTTGTTGAAGAGATGCTGGGTTTTTTCTGGTTTGGATCACGTAGTAATGTGGTACCACACTGAAGCAGTCCATTAAACCTGGTTTCGATCAATATTTTAGAGAATAATCCATGTTAGTTCTAGGTTAGGTCTGGGATTTGCTCTCATCAGGCTCATTCTTTCGCATATTTCTCATACTTGATGGCTAGATCTTGGGCTTTTTCTGGATTGCATCACGTAGTAATGTAGTACCACACTGAAACAGTCAATGGAATCTGGTTTCCATCAATATTTTAGAGGACAACGCAAGTTATGTCTGGGATAGGTCTGGGATTTGCCCTCATCAGGGTCATACTTTCGCATTTTTCACATACTTGTTGAACTGATACTGGGTTTTTTCTGGTTTGGATCACGTAGCAATGTGGTACCACACTGAAACATTCGATTAAACCTGGTTTCGATCAATATTTTAGAGGATAACGCAAGTTAGGTCTGGGATAGGTCTGGGATTTGCCCTCATCAGACTCATACTTTCGCACACTTCACATACTCGTTGAACAGATCCTGGGTTATTTTCTGGTTTGGAACACATAGTAATGTGGTACCACACTGAAACAGTCGATTAAACCAGGTCTTGATAAATATTTTAGAGGATAACGTATGTTAGGTCTGGGTTAGGTCCAGGATTTGACCTCGTCAGGCTCATACTTTCGCATATTTCTCATACTTCATGGCTAGATCCTGGGCTATTTCTGGATTGGATCACGTAGTAATGTGGTACCACACTGAAACGGTCAATTAAACCTGGTTTCGATCAATATTTTTGAGGATAACGCATGTTAGGTCTAGGTTTGGCCGGGAATTTTCACTCATCAGACTCATACTTTCGCAGTTTTAACATACATGTTGGCCTGATCGAGGGTTCTTTCTGCTTTGGATCACGTAGTGAAGTGGTACCACACTGAAGCAGTCCAGTAAACCTGGTTTCGATCAATATTTTAGAGGATAACGCATGTTAGGTTTGGGTTAGGTCTAGGATTTGCCCTCATCAGGCTCATACTTTCGCATATTTCTCATACTTCATGGCTAGATCCTGGGCTGTTTCTGGATTGTATCACGTAGTAATGTGGTACCACGCTGAAACAGTCAATTAATCCTGGTTTCGATCAATATTTTAGAGGATAACGCATGTTTGGTCTGGGATAGGTCTGGGATTCGCCCTCATCAGGCTCATACTTTCGCGTTTTTCACATACTTGTTGAGCTGATCCTGGGTTTTTTCTGGTTTGGATCACGTAGCAATGTGGTACCACACTGAAGAAGTCGATTAAACCTGGTTTCGATCACTATTTTAGAGGATAACGCAAGTTTGGTCTGGGATAGGTCTGGGATTTGCCCTCATCAGGCGCATACTTTCGCGTTTTTCACATACTTGTTGAACAGATCCTGGGTTTTTTCTGGTTTGGGTCACGTAGTAATGTAGTACCACTCTGAAACAGTCGATTAAACCAGGTTACGATCAATATTTTTGAGGATAACGCAAGTTTGGTCCAGGTTAGGTCTGGGATTTTCACTCATCAGACTCATACTTTCGCATTCTTCACATACTTGTTGAACGGATCCTGGGTTTTTGCTGGTTTGGATCACGCAGTAATGTGGGACCACACTGAAACAATCAATTGAACCTGGTCTTGATAAATATTTTAGAGGATAACGCAAGTTTGGTCTGGGATAGTTCTGGAATTTGCCCTCATCAGGCTCATACTTTCGCGTTTTTCACATACTTCATGGCTAGATCCTGGGCTGTTTCTGGATTGTATCACGTAGTAATGTGGTACCACGCTGAAGCAGTCAATTAAACCTGGTTTCGATCAATATTTTAGAGGATAACGCAAGTTTGGTCTGGGATAGGTCTCGGATTCGCCCTCATCAGGCTCATACTTTCGCATTTTTCACATACTTGTTGAACTGATCCTGGGTTTTTTCTGGTTTGGATCACGTAGTAATGTGGTACCACACTGAAGAAGTCCATTAAACCTGGTTTCGATCAATATTTTAGAGAATAATCCATGTTAGTTCTAGGTTAGGTCTGGGATTTGCTCTCATCAGGCTGATACTTTCGCATATTTCTCATACTTCACGGCTAGATCCAGGGCTGTTTCTGGATTGTATCACGTAGTAATGTGGTACCACGCTGAAACAGTCAATTAAACCTGGTTTCGTTCAATCATTTTAGAGGATAACGCTAGTTAGGTCTGGGATAGGTCTGGGATTTGCCCTCAGCAGGCTCATACTTTCGCGTTTTTCACATACTTGTTGAACAGATCCTGGGTTTTTTCTGGTTTGGGTCACGTAGTAGTGTGGTACCACACTGAAACAGTCGATTAAACCTGGTTTCGATCAATATTTTTGAAGATAATGCATGTTAGGTCTAGGTTAGGCCTGGGATTTTCACTCACTAGACTCATACTTTCGCATTCTTCACATACTTGTTGAACGGATCTTGGGTTTTTTCTGGTTTGTATCACGTAGTAATGTGGGACCACACTGAAACAATCAATTAAACCTGGTCATGATAAATATTTTAGAGGATAACGCATGTTAGGTCTGGGTTAGGTCTAGGATTTGCCCTCGTCAGGCTCATACTTTCGCATATTTCTCATACTTCATGCCTAGATCCTGGGCTATTTCTGGATTGGATCACGTAGTAATGTGGTACCACACTGAAACAGTCAATTAAACCTGGTTTTGATCAATATTTTAGAGAATAATTCATGTTATGTCTAGGTTAGTTCTGGGATTTGCTCTCATCAGGCTCATTCTTTCGCATATTTCTCATACTTGATGGCTAGATCCTGGGCTTTCTCTGGATTGCATCACGTAGTAATGTAGTACAACACTGAAACAGTCAATTAAACCTGGTTTCCAGCAATGTTTTAGAGGACAACGCATGTTAGGTCTAGGTAAGCCCTGGGATTTGCCCTCATCAGGGTCATACTTTCGCAGTTTTAACATACATGTTAACCTGATCGAGGGTTTTTTCTGGTTTGGATCACGTAGTAAAGTGGTACCACACTGAAACAGTCCATTAAACCTGGTTTCGATCAATATTTTTGAGGATAACGCATATTAGGTCTAGGTTAGCCCTGGGATTTTCACTCATCAGACCCATACTTTCGCATTCTTCACATACTTGTTGAACGGATCCTGGGTATTTTCTGGTTTGGTTCACGTAGTAATGTGGTACCACACTGAAACATTCAATTAAACCTGGTCTTGATAAATATTTTACAGGATAACGCATGTTAGGTCTAGGTTAGGCCGGGGATTTTCACTCATCAGACTCATACTTTCGCATTCTTCACATACTTGTTGAACAGATCCTGGGTATTTTCTGGTTTGGTTCACGTAGTAATGTGGTACCACACTGAAACATTCAATTAAACCTGGTCTTGATAAATATTTTACAGGATAACGCATGTTAGGTCTAGGTTAGGCCGGGGATTTTCACTCATCAGACTCATACTTTCGCAGTTTTAACATACATGTTGGCCTGATCGAGGGTTTTTTCTGCTTTGGATCACGTAGTGAAGTGGTACCACACTGAAGCAGTCCATTAAACCTGGTTTCGATCAATATTTTAGAGGATATCGCATGTTAGTTCTAGGTTAGGTCTGGGATTTTCTCTCATCAGGCTCATTCTTTCGAATATTTCTCATACTTGATGGCTAGATCTTGGGCTTTTTCTGGTTTGGATCACGTAGTAATGTGGTACCACACTGAAACAGTCGATTAAACCTGGTTTCGATCAATATTTTAGAGGATAATGCAAGTTAAGTCTGGGATAGGTCTGGGATTTGACCTCATCAGACTCATACTTTCGCACACTTCACATACTCGTTGAACAGATCCTGGGTTATTTTCTGGTTTGGATCACATAGTAATGTGGTACCACACTGAAACAATCGATTAAACCAGGTTTCGATCAATATTTTTGAGGATAAAGCATGTTATGTCTAGGTTAGGCCTGGGATTTTCACTCATCAGACTCATACTTTCGCATTCTTCACATACTTGTTGAACGGATCCTGGGTTTTTTCTGGTTTGGATCACGTAGTAATGTGGGACCACACTGAAACAGTCAATTAAACCTGGTTTCGATCAATATTTTAGAGAATAATTCATGTTAGGTCTAGGTTAGGTCTGGGATTTGCTCTCATCAGGCTGATACTTTCGCATATTTCTCATACTTCACGGCTAGATCCAGGGCTGTTTCTGGATTGTATCACGTAGTAATGTGGTACCACGCTGAAACAGTCAATTAAACCTGGTTTCGTTCAATCATTTTAGAGGATAACGCTAGTTAGGTCTGGGATAGGTCTGGGATTTGCCCTCAGCAGGCTCATACTTTCGCGTTTTTCACATACTTGTTGAACAGATCCTGGGTTTTTTCTGGTTTGGGTCACGTAGTAGTGTGGTACCACACTGAAACAGTCGATTAAACCTGGTTTCGATCAATATTTTTGAAGATAATGCATGTTAGGTCTAGGTTAGGCCTGGGATTTTCACTCACTAGACTCATACTTTCGCATTCTTCACATACTTGTTGAACGGATCTTGGGTTTTTTCTGGTTTGTATCACGTAGTAATGTGGGACCACACTGAAACAATCAATTAAACCTGGTCATGATAAATATTTTAGAGGATAACGCATGTTAGGTCTGGGTTAGGTCTAGGATTTGCCCTCGTCAGGCTCATACTTTCGCATATTTCTCATACTTCATGCCTAGATCCTGGGCTATTTCTGGATTGGATCACGTAGTAATGTGGTACCACACTGAAACAGTCAATTAAACCTGGTTTTGATCAATATTTTAGAGAATAATTCATGTTATGTCTAGGTTAGTTCTGGGATTTGCTCTCATCAGGCTCATTCTTTCGCATATTTCTCATACTTGATGGCTAGATCCTGGGCTTTCTCTGGATTGCATCACGTAGTAATGTAGTACAACACTGAAACAGTCAATTAAACCTGGTTTCCAGCAATGTTTTAGAGGACAACGCATGTTAGGTCTAGGTAAGCCCTGGGATTTGCCCTCATCAGGGTCATACTTTCGCAGTTTTAACATACATGTTAACCTGATCGAGGGTTTTTTCTGGTTTGGATCACGTAGTAAAGTGGTACCACACTGAAACAGTCCATTAAACCTGGTTTCGATCAATATTTTTGAGGATAACGCATATTAGGTCTAGGTTAGCCCTGGGATTTTCACTCATCAGACCCATACTTTCGCATTCTTCACATACTTGTTGAACGGATCCTGGGTATTTTCTGGTTTGGTTCACGTAGTAATGTGGTACCACACTGAAACATTCAATTAAACCTGGTCTTGATAAATATTTTACAGGATAACGCATGTTAGGTCTAGGTTAGGCCGGGGATTTTCACTCATCAGACTCATACTTTCGCATTCTTCACATACTTGTTGAACAGATCCTGGGTATTTTCTGGTTTGGTTCACGTAGTAATGTGGTACCACACTGAAACATTCAATTAAACCTGGTCTTGATAAATATTTTACAGGATAACGCATGTTAGGTCTAGGTTAGGCCGGGGATTTTCACTCATCAGACTCATACTTTCGCAGTTTTAACATACATGTTGGCCTGATCGAGGGTTTTTTCTGCTTTGGATCACGTAGTGAAGTGGTACCACACTGAAGCAGTCCATTAAACCTGGTTTCGATCAATAGTTTAGAGGATATCGCATGTTAGTTCTAGGTTAGGTCTGGGATTTTCTCTCATCAGGCTCATTCTTTCGAATATTTCTCATACTTGATGGCTAGATCTTGGGCTTTTTCTGGTTTGGATCACGTAGTAATGTGGTACCACACTGAAACAGTCGATTAAACCTGGTTTCGATCAATATTTTAGAGGATAAGGCAAGTTAAGTCTGGGATAGGTCTGGGATTTGACCTCATCAGACTCATACTTTCGCACACTTCACATACTCGTTGAACAGATCCTGGGTTATTTTCTGGTTTGGATCACATAGTAATGTGGTACCACACTGAAACAATCGATTAAACCAGGTTTCGATCAATATTTTTGAGGATAAAGCATGTTATGTCTAGGTTAGGCCTGGGATTTTCACTCATCAGACTCATACTTTCGCATTCTTCACATACTTGTTGAACGGATCCTGGGTTTTTTCTGGTTTGGATCACGTAGTAATGTGGGACCACAATGAAACAGTCAATTAAACCTGGTTTCGATCAATATTTTAGAGAATAATTCATGTTAGGTCTAGGTTAGGTCTGGGATTTGCTCTCATCAGGCTCATTCTTTCGCATATTTCTCATACTTGATGGCTAGATCCTGGGCTTTTTCTGGATTGCATCCAGTAGTAATGCAGTAAAACACTGAAACAGTCAAATAAACCTGGTTTCCATCAATGTTTTAGAGGATAACGCATGTTAGGACTAGGTTAGGTCTGGGATTTTCACTTATCAGACTCATACTTTCGCATTCTTCACATACTTGTTCAACGGATCCTGTGTTTTTTCTGGTTTGGATCACGTAGTAATGTGGTACCACACTGAAACAGTCGATTAAACCTGGTTTCGATCAATATTTTTGAGGATAACGCATGTTAGGTTTGGGTTAGGTCTAGGATTTGCCCTCATCAGGCTCATACATTCGCATATTTCTCATACTTCATGGCTAGATCCTGGGCTGTTTCTGGATTGTATCACGTAGTAATGTGGTACCACGCTGAAACAGTCAATTAATCCTGGTTTCGATCAATATTTTAGAGGATAACGCAAGTAAGGTCTGGGATAGGTCTGGGATTCGCCCTCATCAGGCTCATACTTTCGCGTTTTTCACATACTTGTTGAACTGATCCTGGGCTTTTTCTGGTTTGGATCACGTAGCAATGTGGTACCACACTGAAACAGTCCATTAAACCTGGTTTCGATCAATAGTTTAGAGAATAATTCATGTTAGGTCTAGGTTAGGTCTGGGATTTGCTCTCATCAGGCTCATTCTTTCGCGTGTTTCTCATACTTGATGGCTAGATCTTGGGCTTTTTCTGGATTGCATCACGTAGTAATGTAGTACCACACTGAAACAGTCAATGGAATCTGGTTTCCATCAATATTTTAGAGGACAACGCAAGTTATGTCTGGGATAGGTCTGGGATTTGCCCTCATCAGGGTCATACTTTCGCATTTTTCACATACTTGTTGAACAGATCCTGGGTTTTTTCTTGTTTGGAACACGTAGTAATGTGGTACAACACTGAAACAGTCCATAAAACCTGGTTTCGAACAATATTCTAGAGAATAATTCATGTTAGGTCTAGGTTAGGTCTGGGATTTGCTCTCTTCAGGCTCATTCTTTCGCATATTTCTCATACTTGATGGCTAGATCCTGGGCTTTTTCTGGATTGCATCACGTAGTAATGAAGTACAACACTGAAACAGTCAATTAAACCTGTTTTCCATCAATATTTTAGAGGACAACGCAAGTTAGGTCTGGGATAGGTCTGGGATTCGCCCTCATCAGGCTCATACTTTCGCGTTTTTCACATACTTGTTGAACTGATCCTGGGGTTTTTCTGGTTTGGATCACGTAGTGAAGTGGTACCACACTGAAGCAGTCCATTAAACCTGGTTTCGATCAATATTTTAGAGGATAACGCATGTTAGGTTTGGGTTAGGTCTAGGATTTGCCCTCATCAGGCTCATACTTTCGCATATTTCTCATACTTCATGGCTAGATCCTGGGCTGTTTCTGGATTGTATCACGTACTAATGTGGTACCACGCTGAAACAGTCAATTAATCCTGGTTTCGATCAATATTTTAGAGGATAACGCAAGTTTGGTCTGGGATAGGTCTGGGATTTGCCCTCATCAGGCTCATACTTTCGCGTTTTGCACATACTTGTTGAACAGGTCCTGGGTTTTTTCTGGTTTGAGTCACGTAGTAATGTAGTACCACTCTGAAACAGTCGATTAATCCAGGTTTCGATCAATATTTTTGAGGATAACGCATGTTATGTCCAGGTTAGGTCTGGGATTTTCACTCATCAGACTCATACTTTCGCATTCTTCACATACTTGTTGAACGGATCCAAGGTTTTTTCTGGTTTGGATCACGCAGTAATGTGGGACCACACTGAAACAATCAATTGAACCTGGTCTTGATAAATATTTTAGAGGATAACGCAAGTTTGGTCTGGGATAGGTCTGGGATTTGCCCTCATCAGGCTCATACTTTCGCGTATTTCACATACTTCATGGCTAGATCCTGGGCTGTTTCTGGATTGTATCACGTAGTAATGTGGTACCACGCTGAAACAGTCAATTAAACCTGGTTTCGATCAATATTTGAGAGGATAACGCAAGTTTGGTCTGGGATAGGTCTGGGATTCGCCCTCATCAGGCTCATACTTTCGCGTTTTTCACATACTTGTTGAACTGATCCTGGGGTTTTTCTGGTTTGGATCACGTAGTGAAGTGGTACCACACTGAAGCAGTCCATTAAACCTGGTTTCGATCAATATTTTAGAGGATAACGCATGTTAGGTTTGGGTTAGGTCTAGGATTTGCCCTCATCAGGCTCATACTTTCGCATATTTCTCATACTTCATGGCTAGATCCTGGGCTGTTTCTGGATTGTATCACGTACTAATGTGGTACCACGCTGAAACAGTCAATTAATCCTGGTTTCGATCAATATTTTAGAGGATAACGCAAGTTAGGTCTGGTATAGGTCTGGGATTCGCCCTCATCAGGCTCATACTTTCGCGTTTTTCACATACTTGTTGAACTGATCCTGGGTTTTTTCTGGTTTGGATCACGTAGCAATGTGGTACCACACTGAGACAGTCGATTAAACCTGGTTTCGATCAATATTTTAGAGGATAACGCAAGTTTGGTCTGGGATAGTTCTGGGATTTGCCCTCATCAGGCTCATACTTTCGCGTTTTTCACATACTTCATGGCTAGATCCTGGGCTGTTTCTGGATTGTATCACGTAGTAATGTGGTACCACGCTGAAACAGTCAATTAAACCTGGTTTCGATCAATATTTTAGAGGATAACGCAAGTTTGGTCTGGGATAGGTCTGGGATTCGCCCTCATCAGGCTCATACTTTCGCGTTTTTCACATACTTGTTGAACTGATCCTGGGTTTTTTCTGGTTTGGATCACGCAGTAATGTGGTACCACACTGAAACAGTCGATTAAACCTGGTTTCGATCAATATTTTTGAGGATAACGCATGTTAGGTCTAGGTTAGGCCGAGGATTTTCACACATCAGACTCATACTTTCGCATTCTTCACATACTTGTTGAACGGATCCTGGGTTTTTACTGGTTTGGATCATGTAGTAATGTGGTACCACACTGAAACAGTCAATTAAACCTGGTTTCGATCAATATATTAGAGAATAATTCATGTTAGGTCTAGGTTAGGTCTGGGATTTGCTCTGATCAGGCTCATTCTTTCGCATATTTCTCATACTTCATGGCTAGATCCTGGGCTGTTTCTGGATTGCATCCAGTAGTAATGAAGTACAACACTGAAACAGTCAAATAAACCTGGTTTCCATCAATATTTTAGAGGATAACGCATGTTAGGTCTAGGTTAGGTCTGGGATTTTCACTCATCAGACTAATACTTTCGCATCCTTCACATACTTGTTGAACGGATCCTGGGTTTTTTCTGGTTTGGATCACGTAGTAATGAGGGACCACACTGAAGCAATCAATTAACCCTGGTCTTGATAAATATTTTAGAGGATAACGCATGTTAGGTCTGGGATTTGCCCTCATCAGACTCATACTTTCGCACACCTCACATACTCGTTGAACAGATCCTGGGTTATTTTCTGGTTTGGATCACATAGTAATGAGGTACCACACTGAAACAGTCGATTAAACTAGGTTTCGATCAATATTTTTGGGGATAACGCATGTTAGGTCTAGGTTAGGCCTGGGATTTTCACTCATCAGACTCATACCTTCGCATTCTTCACATACTTGTTGAACGGATCCTGGGTTTTTTCTGGTTTGGATCACGTAGTAATGTGGGACCACGCTGAACCAATCAATTAAACCTGGTTTCGATCAATATTTTAGAGAATAATTCATGTTAGGCCTAGGTTAGGTCTAGGATTTGCCCTCATCAGGCTCATACTTTCGCATATTTCTCATACTTCATGGCTAGATCCTGGGCTGTTTCTGGATTGTATCACGTAGTAATGAGGTACCACGCTGAAACAGTCAATTAATCCTGGTTTCGATCAATATTTTAGAGGATAACGCAAGTAATGTCTGGGATAGGTCTGGGATTTGCTCTCATCAGGCTCATTCTTTCGCATATTTCTCATTCTTGATGGCTAGATCCTGGGCTGTTTCTGGATTGTATCACGTAGTAATGTGGTACCACGCTGAAACAGTCAATTAAACCTGGTTTCGATCAATATTTGAGAGGATAACGCAAGTTTGGTCTGGGATAGGTCTGGGATTCGCCCTCATCAGGCTCATACTTTCGCGTTTTTCACATACTTGTTGAACTGATCCTGGGGTTTTTCTGGTTTGGATCACGTAGTGAAGTGGTACCACACTGAAGCAGTCCATTAAACCTGGTTTCGATCAATATTTTAGAGGATAACGCATGTTAGGTTTGGGTTAGGTCTAGGATTTGCCCTCATCAGGCTCATACTTTCGCATATTTCTCATACTTCATGGCTAGATCCTGGGCTGTTTCTGGATTGTATCACGTACTAATGTGGTACCACGCTGAAACAGTCAATTAATCCTGGTTTCGATCAATATTTTAGAGGATAACGCAAGTTAGGTCTGGGATAGGTCTGGGATTCGCCCTCATCAGGCTCATACTTTCGCGTTTTTCACATACTTGTTGAACTGATCCTGGGGTTTTTCTGGTTTGGATCACGTAGTGAAGTGGTACCACACTGAAGCAGTCCATTAAACCTGGTTTCGATCAATATTTTAGAGGATAACGCAAGTTTGGTCTGGGATAGTTCTGGGATTTGCCCTCATCAGGCTCATACTTTCGCGTTTTTCACATACTTCATGGCTAGATCCTGGGCTGTTTCTGGATTGTATCACGTAGTAATGTGGTACCACGCTGAAACAGTCAATTAAACCTGGTTTCGATCAATATTTTAGAGGATAACGCAAGTTTGGTCTGGGATAGGTCTGGGATTCGCCCTCATCAGGCTCATACTTTCGCGTTTTTCACATACTTGTTGAACTGATCCTGGGTTTTTTCTGGTTTGGATCACGCAGTAATGTGGTACCACACTGAAACAGTCGATTAAACCTGGTTTCGATCAATATTTTTGAGGATAACGCATGTTAGGTCTAGGTTAGGCCGAGGATTTTCACACATCAGACTCATACTTTCGCATTCTTCACATACTTGTTGAACGGATCCTGGGTTTTTACTGGTTTGGATCATGTAGTAATGTGGTACCACACTGAAACAGTCAATTAAACCTGGTTTCGATCAATATATTAGAGAATAATTCATGTTAGGTCTAGGTTAGGTCTGGGATTTGCTCTGATCAGGCTCATTCTTTCGCATATTTCTCATACTTCATGGCTAGATCCTGGGCTGTTTCTGGATTGCATCCAGTAGTAATGAAGTACAACACTGAAACAGTCAAATAAACCTGGTTTCCATCAATATTTTAGAGGATAACGCATGTTAGGTCTAGGTTAGGTCTGGGATTTTCACTCATCAGACTAATACTTTCGCATCCTTCACATACTTGTTGAACGGATCCTGGGTTTTTTCTGGTTTGGATCACGTAGTAATGAGGGACCACACTGAAGCAATCAATTAACCCTGGTCTTGATAAATATTTTAGAGGATAACGCATGTTAGGTCTGGGATTTGCCCTCATCAGACTCATACTTTCGCACACCTCACATACTCGTTGAACAGATCCTGGGTTATTTTCTGGTTTGGATCACATAGTAATGAGGTACCACACTGAAACAGTCGATTAAACTAGGTTTCGATCAATATTTTTGAGGATAACGCATGTTAGGTCTAGGTTAGGCCTGGGATTTTCACTCATCAGACTCATACCTTCGCATTCTTCACATACTTGTTGAACGGATCCTGGGTTTTTTCTGGTTTGGATCACGTAGTAATGTGGGACCACGCTGAACCAATCAATTAAACCTGGTTTCGATCAATATTTTAGAGAATAATTCATGTTAGGCCTAGGTTAGGTCTAGGATTTGCCCTCATCAGGCTCATACTTTCGCATATTTCTCATACTTCATGGCTAGATCCTGGGCTGTTTCTGGATTGTATCACGTAGTAATGAGGTACCACGCTGAAACAGTCAATTAATCCTGGTTTCGATCAATATTTTAGAGGATAACGCAAGTAATGTCTGGGATAGGTCTGGGATTTGCTCTCATCAGGCTCATTCTTTCGCATATTTCTCATTCTTGATGGCTAGATCCTGGGCTTTTTCTGGATTGCATCCAGTAGTAATGCAGTACAACACTGAAATAGTCAAATAAACCTGGTTTCCATCAATATTTTGGAGGATAACGCATGTTAGGACTAGGTTAGGTCTGGGATTTTCACTCATCAGACTCATACTTTCGCATTCTTCACATACTTGTTCAACGGATCCTGTGTTTTTTCTGGTTTGGATCACGTAGTAATGTGGTACCACACTGAAACAGTCGATTAAACCTGGTTTCGATCAACATTTTTGAGGATAACGCATGTTAGGTTTGGGTTAGGTCTAGGATTTGCCCTCATCAGGCTCATACATTCGCATATTTCTCATACTTCATGGCTAGATCCTGGGCTGTTTCTGGATTGTATCACGTAGTAATGAGGTACCACGCTGAAACAGTCAATTAATCCTGGTTTCGATCAATATTTTAGAGGATAACGCAAGTAAGGTCTGGGATAGGTCTGGGATTCGCCCTCATCAGGCTCATACTTTCGCGTTTTTCACATACTTGTTGAACTGATCCTGGGCTTTTTCTGGTTTGGATCACGTAGCAATGTGGTACCACACTGAAACAGCCCATTAAACCTGGTTTCGATCAATAGTTTAGAGAATAATTCAAGTTAGGTCTAGGTTAGGTCTGGGATTTGCTCTCATCAGGCTCATTCTTTCGCGTATTTCTCATACTTGATGGCTAGATCTTGGGTTTTTTCTGGATTGGATCACGTAGTAATGTAGTACCACACTGAAACAGTCAATGGAATCTGGTTTCCATCAATATTTTAGAGGACAACGCAAGTTATGTCTGGGATAGTTCTGGGATTTGCCCTCATCAGGGTCATACTTTCGCATTTTTCACATACTTGTTGAACAGATCCTGGGTTTTTTCTTGTTTGGAACACGTAGTAATGTGGTACCACACTGAAACAGTCCATAAAATCTGGTTTCGAACAATATTCTAGAGAATAATTCATGTTAGGTCTAGGTTAGGTCTGGGATTTGCTCTCATCAGGCTCATTCTTTCGCATATTTCTCATACTTGATGGCTAGATCCTGGGCTTTTTCTGGATTGCATCACGTAGTAATGAAGTACAACACTGAAACAGTCAATTAAACCTGTTTTCCATCAATATTTTAGAGGACAACGCAAGTTAGGTCTGGGATAGTTCTGGGATTCGCCCTCATCAGGCTCATACTTTCGCGTTTTTCACATACTCATTGAACAGATCCTGGGTTATTTTCTGGTTTGGATCACATAGTAATGTGGTACCACACTGAAACAGTCGATTAAACCAGGTCTTGATAAATATTTTAGAGGATAACGTATGTTAGATCTGGGTTAGGTCCAGGATTTGCCCTCGTCAGGCTCATACTTTCGCATATTTCTCATACTTCATGGCTAGATCCTGGGCTATTTCTGGATTGGATCACGTAGTAATGTGGTACCACACTGAAACGGTCAATTAAACCTGGTTTCGATCAATATTTTTGAGGATAACGCATGTTAGGTCTAGGTTAGGCCTGGGATTTTCACTCATCAGACTCATACTTTCGCATTCGTCACATACTTGTTCAACGGATCCTGTGTTTTTTCTGGTTTGGATCACGTAGTAATGTGGTACCACACTGAAACAGTCGATTAAACCAGGTCTTGATAAATATTTTAGAGGATAACGTATGTTAGATCTGGGTTAGGTCCAGGATTTGCCCTCGTCAGGCTCATACTTTCGCATATTTCTCATACTTCATGGCTAGATCCTGGGTTTTTTCTGCTTTGGATCACGTAGTGAAGTGGTACCACACTGAAGCAGTCCATTAAACCCGGTTTCGATCAATATTTTAGAGGATAACGCATGTTAGGTTTGGGTTAGGTCTAGGATTTGCCCTCATCAGGCTCATACATTCGCATATTTCTCATACTTCATGGCTAGATCCTGGGCTGTTTCTGGATTGTATCACGTAGTAATGTGGTACCACGCTGAAACAGTCAATTAATCCTGGTTTCGATCACTATTTTAGACGATAACGCATGTTAGGTCTGGGTTAGGTCTAGGATTTGCCCTCATCAGGCTCATACTTTCGCGTTTTTCACATACTTGTTGAAGAGGTCGTGGGTTTTTTCTGGTTTGGATCACGTAGTAATGTGGTACCACACTGAAGCAGTCCATTAAACCTGGTTTCGATCAATATTTTAGAGAATAATCCATGTTAGTTCTAGGTTAGGTCTGGGATTTGCTCTCATCAGGCTCATTCTTTCGAATATTTCT
Source organism: Colletes latitarsis (assembly GCF_051014445.1). Taxonomy (NCBI): domain Eukaryota; kingdom Metazoa; phylum Arthropoda; class Insecta; order Hymenoptera; family Colletidae; genus Colletes; species Colletes latitarsis. Next base: position 5,852,022 of record NW_027488366.1, on the reverse strand, counting down.
CATACTTGATGGCTAGATCTTGGGCTTTTTCTGGATTGCATCACGTAGTAATGTAGTACCACACTGAAACAGTCAATGGAATCTGGTTTCCATCAATATTTTAGAGGACAACGCAAGTTATGTCTGGGATAGGTCTGGGATTTGCCCTCATCAGGGTCATACTTTCGCATTTTTCACATACTTGTTGAACAGATCCTGGGTTTTTTCTTGTTTGGAACACGTAGTAATGTGGTACCACACTGAAACAGTCCATAAAACCTGGTTTCGAACAATATTCTAGAGAATAATTCATGTTAGGTCTAGGTTAGGTCTGGGATTTGCTCTCTTCAGGCTCATTCTTTCGCATATTTCTCATACTTGATGGCTAGATCCTGGGCTTTTTCTGGATTGCATCACGTAGTAATGAAGTACAACACTGAAACAGTCAATTAAACCTGTTTTCCATCAATATTTTAGAGGACAACGCAAGTTAGGTCTGGGATAGGTCTGGGATTCGCCCTCATCAGGCTCATACTTTCGCGTTTTTCACATGCTTGTTGAACTGATCCTGGGGTTTTTCTGGTTTGGATCACGTAGTGAAGTGGTACCACACTGAAGCAGTCCATTAAACCTGGTTTCGATCAATATTTTAGAGGATAACGCATGTTAGGTTTGGGTTAGGTCTAGGATTTGCCCTCATCAGGCTCATACTTTCGCATATTTCTCATACTTCATGGCTAGATCCTGGGCTGTTTCTGGATTGTATCACGTACTAATGTGGTACCACGCTGAAACAGTCAATTAATCCTGGTTTCGATCAATATTTTAGAGGATAACGCAAGTTAGGTCTGGGATAGGTCTGGGATTCGCCCTCATCAGGCTCATACTTTCGCGTTTTTCACATACTTGTTGAACTGATCCTGGGTTTTTTCTGGTTTGGATCACGTAGCAATGTGGTACCACACTGAAACAGTCGATTAAACCTGGTTTCGATCAATATTTTAGAGGATAACGCAAGTTTGGTCTGGGATAGTTCTGGGATTTGCCCTCATCAGGCTCATACTTTCGCGTTTTTCACATACTTCATGGCTAGATCCTGGGCTATTTCTGGATTGTATCACGTAGTAATGTGGTACCACGCTGAAACAGTCAATTAAACCTGGTTTCGATCAATATTTTAGAGGATAACGCAAGTTTGGTCTGGGATAGGTCTGGGATTCGCCCTCATCAGGCTCATACTTTCGCGTTCTTCACATACTTGTTGAACTGATCCTGGGTTTTTTCTGGTTTGGATCACGCAGTAATGTGGTACCACACTGAAACAGTCGATTAAACCTGGTTTCGATCAATATTTTTGAGGATAACGCATGTTAGGTCTAGGTTAGGCCGAGGATTTTCACACATCAGACTCATACTTTCGCATTCTTCACATACTTGTTGAACGGATCCTGGGTTTTTACTGGTTTGGATCATGTAGTAATGTGGTACCACACTGAAACAGTCAATTAAACCTGGTTTCGATCAATATATTAGAGAATAATTCATGTTAGGTCTAGGTTAGGTCTGGGATTTGCTCTGATCAGGCTCATTCTTTCGCATATTTCTCATACTTCATGGCTAGATCCTGGGCTGTTTCTGGATTGCATCCAGTAGTAATGAAGTACAACACTGAAACAGTCAAATAAACCTGGTTTCCATCAATATTTTAGAGGATAACGCATGTTAGGTCTAGGTTAGGTCTGGGATTTTCACTCATCAGACTAATACTTTCGCATCCTTCACATACTTGTTGAACGGATCCTGGGTTTTTTCTGGTTTGGATCACGTAGTAATGAGGGACCACACTGAAGCAATCAATTAAACCTGGTCTTGATAAATATTTTAGAGGATAACGCATGTTAGGTCTGGGATTTGCCCTCATCAGACTCATACTTTCGCACACCTCACATACTCGTTGAACAGATCCTGGGTTATTTTCTGGTTTGGATCACATAGTAATGAGGTACCACACTGAAACAGTCGATTAAACCAGGTTTCGATCAATATTTTTGAGGATAACGCATGTTAGGTCTAGGTTAGGCCTGGGATTTTCACTCATCAGACTCATACTTTCGCATTCTTCACATACTTGTTGAACGGATCCTGGGTTTTTTCTGGTTTGGATCACGTAGTAATGTGGGACCACGCTGAACCAATCAATTAAACCTGGTTTCGATCAATATTTTAGAGAATAATTCATGTTAGGCCTAGGTTAGGTCTAGGATTTGCCCTCATCAGGCTCATACTTTCGCATATTTCTCATACTTCATGGCTAGATCCTGGGCTGTTTCTGGATTGTATCACGTAGTAATGTGGTACCACGCTGAAACTGTCAATTAAACCTGGTTTTGATTAATATTTTAGAAGATAACCCAAGTTAGGTCTGGGATAGGTCTGGGATTCGCCCTCATCAGGCTCATACTTTCGAGTTTTTCACATACTTGTTGAACTGAGACTGAGTTTTTTCTGGTTTGGATCACGTAGCAATGTGGTACCACACTGAAACATTCGATTAAACCTGGTTTCGATCAATATTTTAGAGGATAACGCAAGTTAGGTCTGGGATAGGTCTGGGATTCGCCCTCATCAGGCTCATACTTTCGCGTTTTTCACATACTTGTTGAACTGAGACTGAGTTTTTTCTGGTTTGGATCACGTAGCAATGTGGTACCACACTGAAACATTCGATTAAACCTGGTTTCGATCAATATTTTTGAGGATAACGCATGTTAGGTTTGGGTTAGGTCTAGGATTTGCCCTCATCAGGCTCATACATTCGCATATTTCTCATACTTCATGGCTAGATCCTGGGCTGTTTCTGGATTGTATCACGTAGTAATGTGGTACCACGCTGAAACAGTCAATTAAACCTGGTTTCGATCAATATTTTAGAGGATAACGCAAGTTTGGTCTGGGATAGGTCTGGGATTCGCCCTCATCAGGATCATACTTTCGCGTTTTTCACATACTTGTTGAACTGATCCTGGGTTTTTTCTGGTTTGGATCACGTAGTAATGTGGGACCACACTGAAACAGTCGATTAAACCTGGTTTCGATCAATATTTTTGAGGATAACGCATGTTAGGTCTAGGTTAGGCCGAGGATTTTCACACATCAGACTCATACTTTCGCGTTTTTCACATACTCGTTGAACAGATCCTGGGTTATTTTCTGGTTTGGATCACATAGTAATGTGGTACCACACTGAAACAGTCGATTAAACCAGGTCTTGATAAATATTTTAGAGGATAACGTATGTTAGATCTGGGTTAGGTCCAGGATTTGCCCTCGTCAGGCTCATACTTTCGCATATTTCTCATACTTCATGGCTAGATCCTGGGCTATTTCTGGATTGGATCACGTAGTGAAGTGGTACCACACTGAAGCAGTCCATTAAACCCGGTTTCGATCAATATTTTAGAGGATAACGCATGTTAGGTTTGGGTTAGGTCTAGGATTTGCCCTCATCAGGCTCATACATTCGCATATTTCTCATACTTCATGGCTAGATCCTGGGCTGTTTCTGGATTGTATCACGTAGTAATGTGGTACCACGCTGAAACAGTCAATTAATCCTGGTTTCGATCACTATTTTAGACGATAACGCATGTTAGGTCTGGGTTAGGTCTAGGATTTGCCCTCATCAGGCTCATACTTTCGCGTTTTTCACATACTTGTTGAAGAGGTCGTGGGTTTTTTCTGGTTTGGATCACGTAGTAATGTGGTACCACACTGAAGCAGTCCATTAAACCTGGTTTCGATCAATATTTTAGAGAATAATCCATGTTAGTTCTAGGTTAGGTCTGGGATTTGCTCTCATCAGGCTCATTCTTTCGAATATTTCTCATACTTGATGGCTAGATCTTGGGCTTTTTCTGGATTGCATCACGTAGTAATGTAGTACCACACTGAAACAGTCAATGGAATCTGGTTTCCATCAATATTTTAGAGGACAACGCAAGTTATGTCTGGGATAGGTCTGGGATTTGCCCTCATCAGGGTCATACTTTCGCATTTTTCACATACTTGTTGAACAGATCCTGGGTTTTTTCTTGTTTGGATCACGTAGTAATGTGGTACCACACTGAAACAGTCCATAAAACCTGGTTTCGAACAATATTTTAGAGAATAATTCATGTTAGGTCTAGGTTAGGTCTGGGACTTGCTCTCATCAGGCTCATTCTTTCGCATATTTCTCATACTTGATGGCTAGATCCTGGGCTTTTTCTGGATTGCATCACGTAGTAATGAAGTACAACACTGAAACAGTCAATTAAACCTGTTTTTCATCAATATTTTAGAGGACAACGCAAGTTAGGTCTGGGTTAGGTCCAGGATTTGACCTCGTCAGGCTCATACTTTCGCATATTTCTCATACTTCATGGCTAGATCCTGGGCTATTTCTGGATTGGATCAGGTAGTAATGTGGTACCACACTGAAACGGTCAATTAAACCTGGTTTCGATCAATATTTTTGAGGATAACGCATGTTAGGTCTAGGTTAGGCCGGGGATTTTCACTCATCAGACTCATACTTTCGCAGTTTTAACATACATGTTGGCCAGATCGAGGGTTTTTTCTGCTTTGGATCACGTAGTGAAGTGGTACCACACTGAAGCAGTCCATTAAACCTGGTTTCGATCAATATTTTAGAGGATAACGCATGTTAGTTCTAGGTTAGGTCTGGGATTTTCTCTCATCAGGCTCATTCTTTCGAATATTTCTCATACTTCATGGCTAGATCTTGGGCTTTTTCTGGTTTGGATCACGTAGTAATGTAGTACCACACTGAAACAGTCAATGGAATCTGGTTTCCATCAATATTTTAGAGGACAACGCAAGTTATGTCTGGGATAGGTCTGGGATTTGCCCTCATCAGGGTCATACTTTCGCATTTTTCACATACTTGTTGAACTGATCCTGGGTTTTTTCTGGTTTGGATCACGTAGCAATGTGGTACCACACTGAAACAGTCGATTAAACCTGGTTTCGATCAATATTTTAGAGGATAACGCAAGTTTGGTCTGGGATAGGTCTGGGATTTGCCCTCATCAGGCTCATACTTTCGCGTTTTGCACATACTTGTTGAACAGGTCCTGGGTTTTTTCTGGTTTGGGTCACGTAGTAATGTAGTACCACTCTGAAACAGTCGATTAAACCAGGTTTCGAACAATATTTTTGAGGATAACGCATGTTAGGTCCAGGTTAGGTCTGGGATTTTCACTCATCAGACTCATACTTTCGCATTCTTCACATACTTGTTGAACGGATCCTGGGTTTTTTCTGGTTTGGATCACGCAGTAATGTGGGACCACACTGAAACAATCAATTAAACCTGGTCTTGATAAATATTTTAGAGGATAACGCAAGTTTGGTCTGGGATAGGTCTGGGATTTGCCCTCATCAGGCTCATACTTTCGCGTTTTTCACATACTTCATGGCTAGATCCTGGGCTGTTTCTGGATTGTATCACATAGTAATGTGGTACCACGCTGAAACAGTCAATTAAACCTGGTTTCGATCAATATTTTAGAGGATAACGCAAGTTTGGTCTGGGATAGGTCTGGGATTCGCCCTCATCAGGCTCATACTTTCGCGTTTTTCACATACTTGTTGGACTGATCCTGGGTTTTTTCTGGTTTGGATCACGTAGTGAAGTGGTACCACACTGAAGCAGTCCATTAAACCTGGTTTCGATCAATATTTTAGAGGATAACGCATGTTAGGTTTGGGTTAGGTCTAGGATTTGCCCTCATCAGGCTCATACTTTCGCATATTTCTCATACTTCATGGCTAGATCCTGGGCTGTTTCTGGATAGTATCACGTAGTAATGTGGTACCACGCTGAAACAGTCAATTAATCCTGGTTTCGATCAATATTTTAGAGGATAACGCAAGTTAGGTCTGGGATAGGTCTGGGATTCGCCCTCATCAGGCTCATACTTTCGCGTTTTTCACATACTTGTTGAACTGATCCTGGGTTTTTTCTGGTTTGGATCACGTAGCAATGTGGTACCACACTGAAACAGTCGATTAAACCTGGTTTTGATCAATATTTTAGAGGATAACGCAAGTTTGGTCTGGGATAGGTCTGGGATTTGCCCTCATCAGGCTCATACTTTCGCGTTTTTCACATACTTCATGGCTAGATCCTGGGCTGTTTCTGGATTGTATCACGTAGTAATGTGGTACCACGCTGAAACAGTCAATTAAACCTGGTTTCGATCAATATTTTAGAGGATAACGCAAGTTTGGTCTGGGATAGGTCTGGGATTCGCCCTCATCAGGATCATACTTTCGCGTTTTTCACATACTTGTTGAACTGATCCTGGGTTTTTTCTGGTTTGGATCACGTAGTAATGTGGGACCACACTGAAACAGTCGATTAAACCTGGTTTCGATCAATATTTTTGAGGATAACGCATGTTAGGTCTAGGTTAGGCCGAGGATTTTCACACATCAGACTCATACTTTCGCATTCTTCACATACTTGTTGAACGGATCCTGGGTTTTTACTGGTTTGGATCATGTAGTAATGTGGTACCACACTGAAACAGTCAATTAAACCTGGTTTCGATCAATATATTAGAGAATAATTCATGTTAGGTCTAGGTTAGGTCTGGGATTTGCTCTGATCAGGCTCATTCTTTCGCATATTTCTCATACTTCATGGCTAGATCCTGGGCTGTTTCTGGATTGCATCCAGTAGTAATGAAGTACAACACTGAAACAGTCAAATAAACCTGGTTTCCATCAATATTTTAGAGGATAACGCATGTTAGGTCTAGGTTAGGTCTGGGATTTTCACTCATCAGACTAATACTTTCGCAACCTTCACATACTTGTTGAACGGATCCTGGGTTTTTTCTGGTTTGGATCACGTAGTAATGAGGGACCACACTGAAGCAATCAATTAAACCTGGTCTTGATAAATATTTTAGAGGATAACGCATGTTAGGTCTGGGATTTGCCCTCATCAGACTCATACTTTCGCACACCTCACATACTCGTTGAACATATCCTGGGTTATTTTCTGGTTTGGATCACATAGTAATAAGGTACCACACTGAAACAGTCGATTAAACCAGGTTTCGATCAATATTTTTGAGGATAACGCATGTTAGGTCTAGGTTAGGCCGAGGATTTTCACACATCAGACTCATACTTTCGCATTCTTCACATACTTGTTGAACGGATCCTGGGTTTTTACTGGTTTGGGTCGCGTAGTAATGTGGTACCACACTGAAACAGTCGATTAAACCAGGTTTCGATCAATATTTTTGAGGATAACGCATGTTAGGTCTAGGTTAGGCCTGGGATTTTCACTCATCAGACTCATACTTTCGCATTCTTCACATACTTGTTGAACGGATCCTGGGTTTTTTCTGGTTTGGATCACGTAGTAATGTGGGACCACGCTGAACCAATCAATTAAACCTGGTTTCGATCAATATTTTAGAGAATAATTCATGTTAGGCCTAGGTTAGGTCTAGGATTTGCCCTCATCAGGCTCATACTTTCGCATATTTCTCATACTTTTTTTTTTTTTTTTTTTTTTTTTTTTTTTTTTGTCGTGGGGAAAATCTTCGAAAGACTCCCTCCCACCTCCTTGGGGAGAGGTGGGAGGGGTGTGTGGGATTCCCCGCGCCCGTACAACGACAGGCGCGGGACCTACCCACTAAAAACCCCACGGTGACCCTTCGGCACGCTTTGGGAGGATACCGGGAATCGCTCAAAGCATTCTTCCGGTATCCTCCCCGTGCCCGCGCTTTTGCGCCCATCCCCCGGGGGGACAATCGGGCCCCCCAGTAGACACACTGCCTCATAGCGGCGGGACGGGGCCACTCCATCCCGCCGCTATCCGTCCCGGGGCCGTGTTTAGTGGCGGCTGCGAGCCCCAACTCGCAACCGCCCGCGACCCCGTTTCCACCCCTCGGCGGCCGGGCGTTCATGGCCGCACCAGACCGCCGAGGGTGCCTCCCCTTGCGTCGGACCGGTAGGGGGAGGCACTTCTACCCCCAACCGGTCCGACCCGGCGCCGCCTGGCGGGAGGAGGGTCCCCTCAGGACCCCCCTCCCAGCCTAGGTCATCCGCCACGCCGAGGCGGCCGCCCGCGACGCCTCGCGACCGGGCGACGACCTCGGGCCACCGCACGAGCGCGAGCTTCAGCGCGCCGCTGAAGCTCGCGCTCCCTCCCCGCGGCCTCCTTCTGCAACATTACGTTCTCGCAGAAGGAGGCCACGGCCCTCCACTTCTCCTCGCTGCCGAGCATGGCGCGCACCACGCCCGGCAGCGAGACATCCCGCCCGACGACGCCGACCAGGACACGTCGCTCCCCCTCCCACGCGGGGCATACCTCCAGGGTATGATCCGCCGTGTCCTGCTCAGCGTCGCAGTGGCAGCAACGCGCCGTCGGCTCCTTCCCTATCCGGCACAGGTATCTTCCGAAGCTGCCATGCATATTTCTCATACTTCATGGCTAGATCCTGGGCTGTTTCTGGATTGTATCACGTAGTAATGTGGTACCACGCTGAAACTGTCAATTAAACCTGGTTTCGATCAATAGTTTAGAGAATAATTCATGTTAGGTCTAGGTTAGGTCTGGGATTTGCTCTCATCAGGCTCATTCTTTCGCGTATTTCTCATACTTGATGGCTAGATCTTGGGCTTTTTCTGGATTGCATCACGTAGTAATGTAGTACCACACTGAAACAGTCAATGGAATCTGGTTTCCATCAATATTTTAGAGGACAACGCAAGTTATGTCTGGGATAGGTCTGGGATTTGCCCTCATCAGGGTCATACTGTCGCATTTTTCACATACTTGTTGAACAGATCCTGGGTTTTTTCTTGTTTGGAACACGTAGTAATGTGGTACCACACTGAAACAGTCGATTAAACCTGGTTTCGATCAATATTTTAGAGGATAACGCAAGTTTGGTCTGGGATAGTTCTGGGATTTGCCCTCATCAGGCTCATACTTTCGCGTTTTTCACATACTTCATGGCTAGATCCTGGGCTGTTTCTGGATTGTATCACGTAGTAATGTGGTACCACGCTGAAACAGTCAATTAAACCTGGTTTCGATCAATATTTTAGAGGATAACGCAAGTTTGGTCTGGGATAGGTCTGGGATTCGCCCTCATCAGGCTCATACTTTCGCGTTTTTCAAATACTTGTTGAACTGATCCTGGGTTTTTTCTGGATTGGATCACGCAGTAATGTGGTACCACACTGAAACAGTCGATTAAACCTGGTTTCGATCAATATTTTTGAGGATAACGCATGTTAGGTCTAGGTTAGGCCGAGGATTTTCACACATCAGACTAATACTTTCGCATCCTTCACATACTTGTTGAACGGATCCTGGGTTTTTTCTGGTTTGGATCACGTAGTAATGAGGGACCACACTGAAGCAATCAATTAAACCTGGTCTTGATAAATATTTTAGAGGATAACGCATGTTAGGTCTGGGATTTGCCCTCATCAGACTCATACTTTCGCACACCTGACATACTCGTTGAACAGATCCTGGGTTATTTTCTGGTTTGGATCACATAGTAATGAGGTACCACACTGAAACAGTCGATTAAACCAGGTTTCGATCAATATTTTTGAGGATAACGCATGTTAGGTCTAGGTTAGGCCTGGGATTTTCACTCATCAGACTCATACTTTCGCATTCTTCACATACTTGTTGAACGGATCCTGGGTTTTATCTGGTTTGGATCACGTAGTAATGTGGGACCACGCTGAACCAATCAATTAAACCTGGTTTCGATCAATATTTTAGAGAATAATTCATGTTAGGCCTAGGTTAGGTCTAGGATTTGCCCTCATCAGGCTCATACTTTCGCATATTTCTCATACTTCATGGCTAGATCCTGGGCTGTTTCTGGATTGTATCACGTAGTAATGTGGTACCACGCTGAAACTGTCAATTAAACCTGGTTTTGATTAATATTTTAGAAGATAACCCAAGTTAGGTCTGGGATAGGTCTGGGATTCGCCCTCATCAGGCTCATACTTTCGCGTTTTTCACATACTTGTTGAACTGAGACTGAGTTTTTTCTGGATTGTATCACGTAGTAATGAGGTACCACGCTGAAACAGTCAATTAATCCTGGTTTCGATCAATATTTTAGAGGATAACGCAAGTAAGGTCTGGGATAGGTCTGGGATTTGCTCTGATCAGGCTCATTCTTTCGCATATTTCTCATACTTCATGGCTAGATCCTGGGCTGTTTCTGGATTGCATCCAGTAGTAATGAAGTACAACACTGAAACAGTCAAATAAACCTGGTTTCCATCAATATTTTAGAGGATAACGCATGTTAGGTCTAGGTTAGGTCTGGGATTTTCACTCATCAGACTAATACTTTCGCAACCTTCACATACTTGTTGAACGGATCCTGGGTTTTTTCTGGTTTGGATCACGTAGTAATGAGGGACCACACTGAAGCAATCAATTAAACCTGGTCTTGATAAATATTTTAGAGGATAACGCATGTTAGGTCTGGGATTTGCCCTCATCAGACTCATACTTTCGCACACCTCACATACTCGTTGAACATATCCTGGGTTATTTTCTGGTTTGGATCACATAGTAATGAGGTACCACACTGAAACAGTCGATTAAACCAGGTTTCGATCAATATTTTTGAGGATAACGCATGTTAGGTCTAGGTTAGGCCGAGGATTTTCACACATCAGACTCATACTTTCGCATTCTTCACATACTTGTTGAACGGATCCTGGGTTTTTACTGGTTTGGGTCGCGTAGTAATGTGGTACCACACTGAAACAGTCGATTAAACCAGGTTTCGATCAATATTTTTGAGGATAACGCATGTTAGGTCTAGGTTAGGCCTGGGATTTTCACTCATCAGACTCATACTTTCGAATTCTTCACATACTTGTTGAACGGATCCTGGGTTTTTTCTGGTTTGGATCACGTAGTAATGTGGGACCACGCTGAACCAATCAATTAAACCTGGTTTCGATCAATATTTTAGAGAATAATTCATGTTAGGCCTAGGTTAGGTCTAGGATTTGCCCTCATCAGGCTCATACTTTCGCATATTTCTCATACTTCATGGCTAGATCCTGGGCTGTTTCTGGATTGTATCACGTAGTAATGTGGTACCACGCTGAAACTGTCAATTAAACCTGGTTTCGATCAATAGTTTAGAGAATAATTCATGTTAGGTCTAGGTTAGGTCTAGGATTTGCCCTCATCAGGCTCATACATTCGCATATTTCTCATACTTCATGGCTAGATCCTGGGCTGTTTCTGGATTGTATCACGTAGTAATGTGGTACCACGCTGAAACAGTCAATTAATCCTGGTTTCGATCACTATTTTAGACGATAACGCATGTTAGGTCTGGGTTAGGTCTAGGATTTGCCCTCATCAGGCTCATACTTTCGCGTTTTTCACATACTTGTTGAAGAGGTCGTGGGTTTTTTCTGGTTTGGATCACGTAGTAATGTGGTACCACACTGAAGCAGTCCATTAAACCTGGTTTCGATCAATATTTTAGAGAATAATCCATGTTAGTTCTAGGTTAGGTCTGGGATTTGCTCTCATCAGGCTCATTCTTTCGAATATTTCTCATACTTGATGGCTAGATCTTGGGCTTTTTCTGGATTGCATCACGTAGTAATGTAGTACCACACTGAAACAGTCAATGGAATCTGGTTTCCATCAATATTTTAGAGGACAACGCAAGTTATGTCTGGGATAGGTCTGGGATTTGCCCTCATCAGGGTCATACTTTCGCATTTTTCACATACTTGTTGAACAGATCCTGGGTTTTTTCTTGTTTGGATCACGTAGTAATGTGGTACCACACTGAAACAGTCCATAAAACCTGGTTTCCATCAATATTTTAGAGGATAACGCATGTTAGGTCTAGGTTAGGTCTGGGATTTTCACTCATCAGACTAATACTTTCGCAACCTTCACATACTTGTTGAACGGATCCTGGGTTTTTTCTGGTTTGGATCACGTAGTAATGAGGGACCACACTGAAGCAATCAATTAAACCTGGTCTTGATAAATATTTTAGAGGATAACGCATGTTAGGTCTGGGATTTGCCCTCATCAGACTCATACTTTCGCACACCTCACATACTCGTTGAACATATCCTGGGTTATTTTCTGGTTTGGATCACATAGTAATGAGGTACCACACTGAAACAGTCGATTAAACCAGGTTTCGATCAATATTTTTGAGGATAACGCATGTTAGGTCTAGGTTAGGCCGAGGATTTTCACACATCAGACTCATACTTTCGCATTCTTCACATACTTGTTGAACGGATCCTGGGTTTTTACTGGTTTGGGTCGCGTAGTAATGTGGTACCACACTGAAACAGTCGATTAAACCAGGTTTCGATCAATATTTTTGAGGATAACGCATGTTAGGTCTAGGTTAGGCCTGGGATTTTCACTCATCAGACTCATACTTTCGCATTCTTCACATACTTGTTGAACGGATCCTGGGTTTTTTCTGGTTTGGATCACGTAGTAATGTGGGACCACGCTGAACCAATCAATTAAACCTGGTTTCGATCAATATTTTAGAGAATAATTCATGTTAGGCCTAGGTTAGGTCTAGGATTTGCCCTCATCAGGCTCATACTTTCGCATATTTCTCATACTTTTTTTTTTTTTTTTTTTTTTTTTTTTTTTTTTGTCGTGGGGAAAATCTTCGAAAGACTCCCTCCCACCTCCTTGGGGAGAGGTGGGAGGGGTGTGTGGGATTCCCCGCGCCCGTACAACGACAGGCGCGGGACCTACCCACTAAAAACCCCACGGTGACCCTTCGGCACGCTTTGGGAGGATACCGGGAATCGCTCAAAGCATTCTTCCGGTATCCTCCCCGTGCCCGCGCTTTTGCGCCCATCCCCCGGGGGGACAATCGGGCCCCCCAGTAGACACACTGCCTCATAGCGGCGGGACGGGGCCACTCCATCCCGCCGCTATCCGTCCCGGGGCCGTGTTTAGTGGCGGCTGCGAGCCCCAACTCGCAACCGCCCGCGACCCCGTTTCCACCCCTCGGCGGCCGGGCGTTCATGGCCGCACCAGACCGCCGAGGGTGCCTCCCCTTGCGTCGGACCGGTAGGGGGAGGCACTTCTACCCCCAACCGGTCCGACCCGGCGCCGCCTGGCGGGAGGAGGGTCCCCTCAGGACCCCCCTCCCAGCCTAGGTCATCCGCCACGCCGAGGCGGCCGCCCGCGACGCCTCGCGACCGGGCGACGACCTCGGGCCACCGCACGAGCGCGAGCTTCAGCGCGCCGCTGAAGCTCGCGCTCCCTCCCCGCGGCCTCCTTCTGCAACATTACGTTCTCGCAGAAGGAGGCCACGGCCCTCCACTTCTCCTCGCTGCCGAGCATGGCGCGCACCACGCCCGGCAGCGAGACATCCCGCCCGACGACGCCGACCAGGACACGTCGCTCCCCCTCCCACGCGGGGCATACCTCCAGGGTATGATCCGCCGTGTCCTGCTCAGCGTCGCAGTGGCAGCAACGCGCCGTCGGCTCCTTCCCTATCCGGCACAGGTATCTTCCGAAGCTGCCATGCATATTTCTCATACTTCATGGCTAGATCCTGGGCTGTTTCTGGATTGTATCACGTAGTAATGTGGTACCACGCTGAAACTGTCAATTAAACCTGGTTTCGATCAATAGTTTAGAGAATAATTCATGTTAGGTCTAGGTTAGGTCTGGGATTTGCTCTCATCATGCTCATTCTTTCGCGTATTTCTCATACTTGATGGCTAGATCTTGGGCTTTTTCTGGATTGCATCACGTAGTAATGTAGTACCACACTGAAACAGTCAATGGAATCTGGTTTCCATCAATATTTTAGAGGACAACGCAAGTTATGTCTGGGATAGGTCTGGGATTTGCCCTCATCAGGGTCATACTGTCGCATTTTTCACATACTTGTTGAACAGATCCTGGGTTTTTTCTTGTTTGGAACACGTAGTAATGTGGTACCACACTGAAACAGTCGATTAAACCTGGTTTCGATCAATATTTTAGAGGATAACGCAAGTTTGGTCTGGGATAGTTCTGGGATTTGCCCTCATCAGGCTCATACTTTCGCGTTTTTCACATACTTCATGGCTAGATCCTGGGCTGTTTCTGGATTGTATCACGTAGTAATGTGGTACCACGCTGAAACAGTCAATTAAACCTGGTTTCGATCAATATTTTAGAGGATAACGCAAGTTTGGTCTGGGATAGGTCTGGGATTCGCCCTCATCAGGCTCATACTTTCGCGTTTTTCAAATACTTGTTGAACTGATCCTGGGTTTTTTCTGGATTGGATCACGCAGTAATGTGGTACCACACTGAAACAGTCGATTAAACCTGGTTTCGATCAATATTTTTGAGGATAACGCATGTTAGGTCTAGGTTAGGCCGAGGATTTTCACACATCAGACTAATACTTTCGCATCCTTCAAATACTTGTTGAACGGATCCTGGGTTTTTTCTGGTTTGGATCACGTAGTAATGAGGGACCACACTGAAGCAATCAATTAAACCTGGTCTTGATAAATATTTTAGAGGATAACGCATGTTAGGTCTGGGATTTGCCCTCATCAGACTCATACTTTCGCACACCTCACATACTCGTTGAACAGATCCTGGGTTATTTTCTGGTTTGGATCACATAGTAATGAGGTACCACACTGAAACAGTCGATTAAACCAGGTTTCGATCAATATTTTTGAGGATAACGCATGTTAGGTCTAGGTTAGGCCTGGGATTTTCACTCATCAGACTCATACTTTCGCATTCTTCACATACTTGTTGAACGGATCCTGGGTTTTTTCTGGTTTGGATCACGTAGTAATGTGGGACCACGCTGAACCAATCAATTAAACCTGGTTTCGATCAATATTTTAGAGAATAATTCATGTTAGGCCTAGGTTAGGTCTAGGATTTGCCCTCATCAGGCTCATACTTTCGCATATTTCTCATACTTCATGGCTAGATCCTGGGCTGTTTCTGGATTGTATCACGTAGTAATGTGGTACCACGCTGAAACTGTCAATTAAACCTGGTTTTGATTAATATTTTAGAAGATAACCCAAGTTAGGTCTGGGATAGGTCTGGGATTCGCCCTCATCAGGCTCATACTTTCGCGTTTTTCACATACTTGTTGAACTGAGACTGAGTTTTTTCTGGATTGTATCACGTAGTAATGAGGTACCACGCTGAAACAGTCAATTAATCCTGGTTTCGATCAATATTTTAGAGGATAACGCAAGTAAGGTCTGGGATAGGTCTGGGATTTGCTCTGATCAGGCTCATTCTTTCGCATATTTCTCATACTTCATGGCTAGATCCTGGGCTGTTTCTGGATTGCATCCAGTAGTAATGAAGTACAACACTGAAACAGTCAAATAAACCTGGTTTCCATCAATATTTTAGAGGATAACGCATGTTAGGTCTAGGTTAGGTCTGGGATTTTCACTCATCAGACTAATACTTTCGCAACCTTCACATACTTGTTGAACGGATCCTGGGTTTTTTCTGGTTTGGATCACGTAGTAATGAGGGACCACACTGAAGCAATCAATTAAACCTGGTCTTGATAAATATTTTAGAGGATAACGCATGTTAGGTCTGGGATTTGCCCTCATCAGACTCATACTTTCGCACACCTCACATACTCGTTGAACATATCCTGGGTTATTTTCTGGTTTGGATCACATAGTAATGAGGTACCACACTGAAACAGTCGATTAAACCAGGTTTCGATCAATATTTTTGAGGATAACGCATGTTAGGTCTAGGTTAGGCCGAGGATTTTCACACATCAGACTCATACTTTCGCATTCTTCACATACTTGTTGAACGGATCCTGGGTTTTTACTGGTTTGGGTCGCGTAGTAATGTGGTACCACACTGAAACAGTCGATTAAACCAGGTTTCGATCAATATTTTTGAGGATAACGCATGTTAGGTCTAGGTTAGGCCTGGGATTTTCACTCATCAGACTCATACTTTCGCATTCTTCACATACTTGTTGAACGGATCCTGGGTTTTTTCTGGTTTGGATCACGTAGTAATGTGGGACCACGCTGAACCAATCAATTAAACCTGGTTTCGATCAATATTTTAGAGAATAATTCATGTTAGGCCTAGGTTAGGTCTAGGATTTGCCCTCATCAGGCTCATACTTTCGCATATTTCTCATACTTCATGGCTAGATCCTGGGCTGTTTCTGGATTGTATCACGTAGTAATGTGGTACCACGCTGAAACTGTCAATTAAACCTGGTTTCGATCAATAGTTTAGAGAATAATTCATGTTAGGTCTAGGTTAGGTCTAGGATTTGCCCTCATCAGGCTCATACATTCGCATATTTCTCATACTTCATGGCTAGATCCTGGGCTGTTTCTGGATTGTATCACGTAGTAATGTGGTACCACGCTGAAACAGTCAATTAATCCTGGTTTCGATCACTATTTTAGACGATAACGCATGTTAGGTCTGGGTTAGGTCTAGGATTTGCCCTCATCAGGCTCATACTTTCGCGTTTTTCACATACTTGTTGAAGAGGTCGTGGGTTTTTTCTGGTTTGGATCACGTAGTAATGTGGTACCACACTGAAGCAGTCCATTAAACCTGGTTTCGATCAATATTTTAGAGAATAATCCATGTTAGTTCTAGGTTAGGTCTGGGATTTGCTCTCATCAGGCTCATTCTTTCGAATATTTCTCATACTTGATGGCTAGATCTTGGGCTTTTTCTGGATTGCATCACGTAGTAATGTAGTACCACACTGAAACAGTCAATGGAATCTGGTTTCCATCAATATTTTAGAGGACAACGCAAGTTATGTCTGGGATAGGTCTGGGATTTGCCCTCATCAGGGTCATACTTTCGCATTTTTCACATACTTGTTGAACAGATCCTGGGTTTTTTCTTGTTTGGATCACGTAGTAATGTGGTACCACACTGAAACAGTCCATAAAACCTGGTTTCGAACAATATTTTAGAGAATAATTCATGTTAGGTCTAGGTTAGGTCTGGGACTTGCTCTCATCAGGCTCATTCTTTCGCATATTTCTCATACTTGATGGCTAGATCCTGGGCTTTTTCTGGATTGCATCACGTAGTAATGAAGTACAACACTGAAACAGTCAATTAAACCTGTTTTTCATCAATATTTTAGAGGACAACGCAAGTTAGGTCTGGGTTAGGTCCAGGATTTGACCTCGTCAGGCTCATACTTTCGCATATTTCTCATACTTCATGGCTAGATCCTGGGCTATTTCTGGATTGGATCAGGTAGTAATGTGGTACCACACTGAAACGGTCAATTAAACCTGGTTTCGATCAATATTTTTGAGGATAACGCATGTTAGGTCTAGGTTAGGCCGGGGATTTTCACTCATCAGACTCATACTTTCGCAGTTTTAACATACATGTTGGCCAGATCGAGGGTTTTTTCTGCTTTGGATCACGTAGTGAAGTGGTACCACACTGAAGCAGTCCATTAAACCTGGTTTCGTTCAATATTTTAGAGGATAACGCATGTTAGTTCTAGGTTAGGTCTGGGATTTTCTCTCATCAGGCTCATTCTTTCGAATATTTCTCATACTTCATGGCTAGATCTTGGGCTTTTTCTGGTTTGGATCACGTAGTTATGTAGTACCACACTGAAACAGTCAATGGAATCTGGTTTCCATCAATATTTTAGAGGACAACGCAAGTTATGTCTGGGATAGGTCTGGGATTTGCCCTCATCAGGGTCATACTTTCGCATTTTTCACATACTTGTTGAACTGATCCTGGGTTTTTTCTGGTTTGGATCACGTAGCAATGTGGTACCACACTGAAACAGTCGATTAAACCTGGTTTCGATCAATATTTTAGAGGATAACGCAAGTTTGGTCTGGGATAGGTCTGGGATTTGCCCTCATCAGGCTCATACTTTCGCGTTTTGCACATACTTGTTGAACAGGTCCTGGGTTTTTTCTGGTTTGGGTCACGTAGTAATGTAGTACCACTCTGAAACAGTCGATTAAACCAGGTTTCGATCAATATTTTTGAGGATAACGCATGTTAGGTCCAGGTTAGGTCTGGGATTTTCACTCATCAGACTCATACTTTCGCATTCTTCACATACTTGTTGAACGGATCCTGGGTTTTTTCTGGTTTGGATCACGCAGTAATGTGGGACCACACTGAAACAATCAATTAAACCTGGTCTTGATAAATATTTTAGAGGATAACGCAAGTTTGGTCTGGGATAGGTCTGGGATTTGCCCTCATCAGGCTCATACTTTCGCGTTTTTCACATACTTCATGGCTAGATCCTGGGCTGTTTCTGGATTGTATCACATAGTAATGTGGTACCACGCTGAAACAGTCAATTAAACCTGGTTTCGATCAATATTTTAGAGGATAACGCAAGTTTGGTCTGGGATAGGTCTGGGATTCGCCCTCATCAGGCTCATACTTTCGCGTTTTTCACATACTTGTTGGACTGATCCTGGGTTTTTTCTGGTTTGGATCACGTAGTGAAGTGGTACCACACTGAAGCAGTCCATTAAACCTGGTTTCGATCAATATTTTAGAGGATAACGCATGTTAGGTTTGGGTTAGGTCTAGGATTTGCCCTCATCAGGCTCATACTTTCGCATATTTCTCATACTTCATGGCTAGATCCTGGGCTGTTTCTGGATAGTATCACGTAGTAATGTGGTACCACGCTGAAACAGTCAATTAATCCTGGTTTCGATCAATATTTTAGAGGATAACGCAAGTTAGGTCTGGGATAGGTCTGGGATTCGCCCTCATCAGGCTCATACTTTCGCGTTTTTCACATACTTGTTGAACTGATCCTGGGTTTTTTCTGGTTTGGATCACGTAGCAATGTGGTACCACACTGAAACAGTCGATTAAACCTGGTTTTGATCAATATTTTAGAGGATAACGCAAGTTTGGTCTGGGATAGGTCTGGGATTTGCCCTCATCAGGCTCATACTTTCGCGTTTTTCACATACTTCATGGCTAGATCCTGGGCTGTTTCTGGATTGTATCACGTAGTAATGTGGTACCACGCTGAAACAGTCAATTAAACCTGGTTTCGATCAATATTTTAGAGGATAACGCAAGTTTGGTCTGGGATAGGTCTGGGATTCGCCCTCATCAGGATCATACTTTCGCGTTTTTCACATACTTGTTGAACTGATCCTGGGTTTTTTCTGGTTTGGATCACGTAGTAATGTGGGACCACACTGAAACAGTCGATTAAACCTGGTTTCGATCAATATTTTTGAGGATAACGCATGTTAGGTCTAGGTTAGGCCGAGGATTTTCACACATCAGACTCATACTTTCGCATTCTTCACATACTTGTTGAACGGATCCTGGGTTTTTACTGGTTTGGATCATGTAGTAATGTGGTACCACACTGAAACAGTCAATTAAACCTGGTTTCGATCAATATATTAGAGAATAATTCATGTTAGGTCTAGGTTAGGTCTGGGATTTGCTCTGATCAGGCTCATTCTTTCGCATATTTCTCATACTTCATGGCTAGATCCTGGGCTGTTTCTGGATTGCATCCAGTAGTAATGAAGTACAACACTGAAACAGTCAAATAAAGCTGGTTTCCATCAATATTTTAGAGGATAACGCATGTTAGGTCTAGGTTAGGTCTGGGATTTTCACTCATCAGACTCATACTTTCGCATTCTTCACATACTTGTTCAACGGATCCTGTGTTTTTTCTGGTTTGGATCACGTAGTAATGTGGTACCACACTGAAACAGTCGATTAAACCTGGTTTCGATCAACATTTTTGAGGATAACGCATGTTAGGTTTGGGTTAGGTCTAGGATTTGCCCTCATCAGGCTCATACTTTCGCGTTTTTCACATACTCGTTGAACAGATCCTGGGTTATTTTCTGGTTTGGATCACATAGTAATGTGGTACCACACTGAAACAGTCGATTAAACCAGGTCTTGATAAATATTTTAGAGGATAACGTATGTTAGATCTGGGTTAGGTCCAGGATTTGCCCTCGTCAGGCTCATACTTTCGCATATTTCTCATACTTCATGGCTAGATCCTGGGCTATTTCTGGATTGGATCACGTAGTGAAGTGGTACCACACTGAAGCAGTCCATTAAACCCGGTTTCGATCAATATTTTAGAGGATAACGCATGTTAGGTTTGGGTTAGGTCTAGGATTTGCCCTCATCAGGCTCATACATTCGCATATTTCTCATACTTCATGGCTAGATCCTGGGCTGTTTCTGGATTGTATCACGTAGTAATGTGGTACCACGCTGAAACAGTCAATTAATCCTGGTTTCGATCACTATTTTAGACGATAACGCATGTTAGGTCTGGGTTAGGTCTAGGATTTGCCCTCATCAGGCTCATACTTTCGCGTTTTTCACATACTTGTTGAAGAGGTCGTGGGTTTTTTCTGGTTTGGATCACGTAGTAATGTGGTACCACACTGAAGCAGTCCATTAAACCTGGTTTCGATCAATATTTTAGAGAATAATCCATGTTAGTTCTAGGTTAGGTCTGGGATTTGCTCTCATCAGGCTCATTCTTTCGAATATTTCTCATACTTGATGGCTAGATCTTGGGCTTTTTCTGGATTGCATCACGTAGTAATGTAGTACCACACTGAAACAGTCAATGGAATCTGGTTTCCATCAATATTTTAGAGGACAACGCAAGTTATGTCTGGGATAGGTCTGGGATTTGCCCTCATCAGGGTCATACTTTCGCATTTTTCACATACTTGTTGAACAGATCCTGGGTTTTTTCTTGTTTGGATCACGTAGTAATGTGGTACCACACTGAAACAGTCCATAAAACCTGGTTTCGAACAATATTTTAGAGAATAATTCATGTTAGGTCTAGGTTAGGTCTGGGACTTGCTCTCATCAGGCTCATTCTTTCGCATATTTCTCATACTTGATGGCTAGATCCTGGGCTTTTTCTGGATTGCATCACGTAGTAATGAAGTACAACACTGAAACAGTCAATTAAACCTGTTTTTCATCAATATTTTAGAGGACAACGCAAGTTAGGTCTGGGTTAGGTCCAGGATTTGACCTCGTCAGGCTCATACTTTCGCATATTTCTCATACTTCATGGCTAGATCCTGGGCTATTTCTGGATTGGATCAGGTAGTAATGTGGTACCACACTGAAACGGTCAATTAAACCTGGTTTCGATCAATATTTTTGAGGATAACGCATGTTAGGTCTAGGTTAGGCCGGGGATTTTCACTCATCAGACTCATACTTTCGCAGTTTTAACATACATGTTGGCCAGATCGAGGGTTTTTTCTGCTTTGGATCACGTAGTGAAGTGGTACCACACTGAAGCAGTCCATTAAACCTGGTTTCGTTCAATATTTTAGAGGATAACGCATGTTAGTTCTAGGTTAGGTCTGGGATTTTCTCTCATCAGGCTCATTCTTTCGAATATTTCTCATACTTCATGGCTAGATCTTGGGCTTTTTCTGGTTTGGATCACGTAGTTATGTAGTACCACACTGAAACAGTCAATGGAATCTGGTTTCCATCAATATTTTAGAGGACAACGCAAGTTATGTCTGGGATAGGTCTGGGATTTGCCCTCATCAGGGTCATACTTTCGCATTTTTCACATACTTGTTGAACTGATCCTGGGTTTTTTCTGGTTTGGATCACGTAGCAATGTGGTACCACACTGAAACAGTCGATTAAACCTGGTTTCGATCAATATTTTAGAGGATAACGCAAGTTTGGTCTGGGATAGGTCTGGGATTTGCCCTCATCAGGCTCATACTTTCGCGTTTTGCACATACTTGTTGAACAGGTCCTGGGTTTTTTCTGGTTTGGGTCACGTAGTAATGTAGTACCACTCTGAAACAGTCGATTAAACCAGGTTTCGATCAATATTTTTGAGGATAACGCATGTTAGGTCCAGGTTAGGTCTGGGATTTTCACTCATCAGACTCATACTTTCGCATTCTTCACATACTTGTTGAACGGATCCTGGGTTTTTTCTGGTTTGGATCACGCAGTAATGTGGGACCACACTGAAACAATCAATTAAACCTGGTCTTGATAAATATTTTAGAGGATAACGCAAGTTTGGTCTGGGATAGGTCTGGGATTTGCCCTCATCAGGCTCATACTTTCGCGTTTTTCACATACTTCATGGCTAGATCCTGGGCTGTTTCTGGATTGTATCACATAGTAATGTGGTACCACGCTGAAACAGTCAATTAAACCTGGTTTCGATCAATATTTTAGAGGATAACGCAAGTTTGGTCTGGGATAGGTCTGGGATTCGCCCTCATCAGGCTCATACTTTCGCGTTTTTCACATACTTGTTGGACTGATCCTGGGTTTTTTCTGGTTTGGATCACGTAGTGAAGTGGTACCACACTGAAGCAGTCCATTAAACCTGGTTTCGATCAATATTTTAGAGGATAACGCATGTTAGGTTTGGGTTAGGTCTAGGATTTGCCCTCATCAGGCTCATACTTTCGCATATTTCTCATACTTCATGGCTAGATCCTGGGCTGTTTCTGGATAGTATCACGTAGTAATGTGGTACCACGCTGAAACAGTCAATTAATCCTGGTTTCGATCAATATTTTAGAGGATAACGCAAGTTAGGTCTGGGATAGGTCTGGGATTCGCCCTCATCAGGCTCATACTTTCGCGTTTTTCACATACTTGTTGAACTGATCCTGGGTTTTTTCTGGTTTGGATCACGTAGCAATGTGGTACCACACTGAAACAGTCGATTAAACCTGGTTTTGATCAATATTTTAGAGGATAACGCAAGTTTGGTCTGGGATAGGTCTGGGATTTGCCCTCATCAGGCTCATACTTTCGCGTTTTTCACATACTTCATGGCTAGATCCTGGGCTGTTTCTGGATTGTATCACGTAGTAATGTGGTACCACGCTGAAACAGTCAATTAAACCTGGTTTCGATCAATATTTTAGAGGATAACGCAAGTTTGGTCTGGGATAGGTCTGGGATTCGCCCTCATCAGGATCATACTTTCGCGTTTTTCACATACTTGTTGAACTGATCCTGGGTTTTTTCTGGTTTGGATCACGTAGTAATGTGGGACCACACTGAAACAGTCGATTAAACCTGGTTTCGATCAATATTTTTGAGGATAACGCATGTTAGGTCTAGGTTAGGCCGAGGATTTTCACACATCAGACTCATACTTTCGCATTCTTCACATACTTGTTGAACGGATCCTGGGTTTTTACTGGTTTGGATCATGTAGTAATGTGGTACCACACTGAAACAGTCAATTAAACCTGGTTTCGATCAATATATTAGAGAATAATTCATGTTAGGTCTAGGTTAGGTCTGGGATTTGCTCTGATCAGGCTCATTCTTTCGCATATTTCTCATACTTCATGGCTAGATCCTGGGCTGTTTCTGGATTGCATCCAGTAGTAATGAAGTACAACACTGAAACAGTCAAATAAAGCTGGTTTCCATCAATATTTTAGAGGATAACGCATGTTAGGTCTAGGTTAGGTCTGGGATTTTCACTCATCAGACTCATACTTTCGCATTCTTCACATACTTGTTCAACGGATCCTGTGTTTTTTCTGGTTTGGATCACGTAGTAATGTGGTACCACACTGAAACAGTCGATTAAACCTGGTTTCGATCAACATTTTTGAGGATAACGCATGTTAGGTTTGGGTTAGGTCTAGGATTTGCCCTCATCAGGCTCATACTTTCGCGTTTTTCACATACTCGTTGAACAGATCCTGGGTTATTTTCTGGTTTGGATCACATAGTAATGTGGTACCACACTGAAACAGTCGATTAAACCAGGTCTTGATAAATATTTTAGAGGATAACGTATGTTAGATCTGGGTTAGGTCCAGGATTTGCCCTCGTCAGGCTCATACTTTCGCATATTTCTCATACTTCATGGCTAGATCCTGGGCTATTTCTGGATTGGATCACGTAGTGAAGTGGTACCACACTGAAGCAGTCCATTAAACCCGGTTTCGATCAATATTTTAGAGGATAACGCATGTTAGGTTTGGGTTAGGTCTAGGATTTGCCCTCATCAGGCTCATACATTCGCATATTTCTCATACTTCATGGCTAGATCCTGGGCTGTTTCTGGATTGTATCACGTAGTAATGTGGTACCACGCTGAAACAGTCAATTAATCCTGGTTTCGATCACTATTTTAGACGATAACGCATGTTAGGTCTGGGTTAGGTCTAGGATTTGCCCTCATCAGGCTCATACTTTCGCGTTTTTCACATACTTGTTGAAGAGGTCGTGGGTTTTTTCTGGTTTGGATCACGTAGTAATGTGGTACCACACTGAAGCAGTCCATTAAACCTGGTTTCGATCAATATTTTAGAGAATAATCCATGTTAGTTCTAGGTTAGGTCTGGGATTTGCTCTCATCAGGCTCATTCTTTCGAATATTTCTCATACTTGATGGCTAGATCTTGGGCTTTTTCTGGATTGCATCACGTAGTAATGTAGTACCACACTGAAACAGTCAATGGAATCTGGTTTCCATCAATATTTTAGAGGACAACGCAAGTTATGTCTGGGATAGGTCTGGGATTTGCCCTCATCAGGGTCATACTTTCGCATTTTTCACTTACTTGTTGAACAGATCCTGGGTTTTTTCTTGTTTGGATCACGTAGTAATGTGGTACCACACTGAAACAGTCCATAAAACCTGGTTTCGAACAATATTTTAGAGAATAATTCATGTTAGGTCTAGGTTAGGTCTGGGACTTGCTCTCATCAGGCTCATTCTTTCGCATATTTCTCATACTTGATGGCTAGATCCTGGGCTTTTTCTGGATTGCATCACGTAGTAATGAAGTACAACACTGAAACAGTCAATTAAACCTGTTTTTCATCAATATTTTAGAGGACAACGCAAGTTAGGTCTGGGTTAGGTCCAGGATTTGACCTCGTCAGGCTCATACTTTCGCATATTTCTCATACTTCATGGCTAGATCCTGGGCTATTTCTGGATTGGATCAGGTAGTAATGTGGTACCACACTGAAACGGTCAATTAAACCTGGTTTCGATCAATATTTTTGAGGATAACGCATGTTAGGTCTAGGTTAGGCCGGGGATTTTCACTCATCAGACTCATACTTTCGCAGTTTTAACATACATGTTGGCCAGATCGAGGGTTTTTTCTGCTTTGGATCACGTAGTGAAGTGGTACCACACTGAAGCAGTCCATTAAACCTGGTTTCGTTCAATATTTTAGAGGATAACGCATGTTAGTTCTAGGTTAGGTCTGGGATTTTCTCTCATCAGGCTCATTCTTTCGAATATTTCTCATACTTCATGGCTAGATCTTGGGCTTTTTCTGGTTTGGATCACGTAGTTATGTAGTACCACACTGAAACAGTCAATGGAATCTGGTTTCCATCAATATTTTAGAGGACAACGCAAGTTATGTCTGGGATAGGTCTGGGATTTGCCCTCATCAGGGTCATACTTTCGCATTTTTCACATACTTGTTGAACTGATCCTGGGTTTTTTCTGGTTTGGATCACGTAGCAATGTGGTACCACACTGAAACAGTCGATTAAACCTGGTTTCGATCAATATTTTAGAGGATAACGCAAGTTTGGTCTGGGATAGGTCTGGGATTTGCCCTCATCAGGCTCATACTTTCGCGTTTTGCACATACTTGTTGAACAGGTCCTGGGTTTTTTCTGGTTTGGGTCACGTAGTAATGTAGTACCACTCTGAAACAGTCGATTAAACCAGGTTTCGATCAATATTTTTGAGGATAACGCATGTTAGGTCCAGGTTAGGTCTGGGATTTTCACTCATCAGACTCATACTTTCGCATTCTTCACATACTTGTTGAACGGATCCTGGGTTTTTTCTGGTTTGGATCACGCAGTAATGTGGGACCACACTGAAACAATCAATTAAACCTGGTCTTGATAAATATTTTAGAGGATAACGCAAGTTTGGTCTGGGATAGGTCTGGGATTTGCCCTCATCAGGCTCATACTTTCGCGTTTTTCACATACTTCATGGCTAGATCCTGGGCTGTTTCTGGATTGTATCACATAGTAATGTGGTACCACGCTGAAACAGTCAATTAAACCTGGTTTCGATCAATATTTTAGAGGATAACGCAAGTTTGGTCTGGGATAGGTCTGGGATTCGCCCTCATCAGGCTCATACTTTCGCGTTTTTCACATACTTGTTGGACTGATCCTGGGTTTTTTCTGGTTTGGATCACGTAGTGAAGTGGTACCACACTGAAGCAGTCCATTAAACCTGGTTTCGATCAATATTTTAGAGGATAACGCATGTTAGGTTTGGGTTAGGTCTAGGATTTGCCCTCATCAGGCTCATACTTTCGCATATTTCTCATACTTCATGGCTAGATCCTGGGCTGTTTCTGGATAGTATCACGTAGTAATGTGGTACCACGCTGAAACAGTCAATTAATCCTGGTTTCGATCAATATTTTAGAGGATAACGCAAGTTAGGTCTGGGATAGGTCTGGGATTCGCCCTCATCAGGCTCATACTTTCGCGTTTTTCACATACTTGTTGAACTGATCCTGGGTTTTTTCTGGTTTGGATCACGTAGCAATGTGGTACCACACTGAAACAGTCGATTAAACCTGGTTTTGATCAATATTTTAGAGGATAACGCAAGTTTGGTCTGGGATAGGTCTGGGATTTGCCCTCATCAGGCTCATACTTTCGCGTTTTTCACATACTTCATGGCTAGATCCTGGGCTGTTTCTGGATTGTATCACGTAGTAATGTGGTACCACGCTGAAACAGTCAATTAAACCTGGTTTCGATCAATATTTTAGAGGATAACGCAAGTTTGGTCTGGGATAGGTCTGGGATTCGCCCTCATCAGGATCATACTTTCGCGTTTTTCACATACTTGTTGAACTGATCCTGGGTTTTTTCTGGTTTGGATCACGTAGTAATGTGGGACCACACTGAAACAGTCGATTAAACCTGGTTTCGATCAATATTTTTGAGGATAACGCATGTTAGGTCTAGGTTAGGCCGAGGATTTTCACACATCAGACTCATACTTTCGCATTCTTCACATACTTGTTGAACGGATCCTGGGTTTTTACTGGTTTGGATCATGTAGTAATGTGGTACCACACTGAAACAGTCAATTAAACCTGGTTTCGATCAATATATTAGAGAATAATTCATGTTAGGTCTAGGTTAGGTCTGGGATTTGCTCTGATCAGGCTCATTCTTTCGCATATTTCTCATACTTCATGGCTAGATCCTGGGCTGTTTCTGGATTGCATCCAGTAGCAATGAAGTACAACACTGAAACAGTCAAATAAACCTGGTTTCCATCAATATTTTAGAGGATAACGCATGTTAGGTCTAGGTTAGGTCTGGGATTTTCACTCATCAGACTAATACTTTCGCAACCTTCACATACTTGTTGAACGGATCCTGGGTTTTTTCTGGTTTGGATCACGTAGTAATGAGGGACCACACTGAAGCAATCAATTAAACCTGGTCTTGATAAATATTTTAGAGGATAACGCATGTTAGGTCTGGGATTTGCCCTCATCAGACTCATACTTTCGCACACCTCACATACTCGTTGAACATATCCTGGGTTATTTTCTGGTTTGGATCACATAGTAATGAGGTACCACACTGAAACAGTCGATTAAACCAGGTTTCGATCAATATTTTTGAGGATAACGCATGTTAGGTCTAGGTTAGGCCGAGGATTTTCACACATCAGACTCATACTTTCGCATTCTTCACATACTTGTTGAACGGATCCTGGGTTTTTACTGGTTTGGGTCGCGTAGTAATGTGGTACCACACTGAAACAGTCGATTAAACCAGGTTTCGATCAATATTTTTGAGGATAACGCATGTTAGGTCTAGGTTAGGCCTGGGGTTTTCACTCATCAGACTCATACTTTCGCATTCTTCACATACTTGTTGAACGGATCCTGGGTTTTTTCTGGTTTGGATCACGTAGTAATGTGGGACCACGCTGAACCAATCAATTAAACCTGGTTTCGATCAATATTTTAGAGAATAATTCATGTTAGGCCTAGGTTAGGTCTAGGATTTGCCCTCATCAGGCTCATACTTTCGCATATTTCTCATACTTCATGGCTAGATCCTGGGCTGTTTCTGGATTGTATCACGTAGTAATGTGGTACCACGCTGAAACTGTCAATTAAACCTGGTTTCGATCAATAGTTTAGAGAATAATTCATGTTAGGTCTAGGTTAGGTCTGGGATTTGCTCTCATCAGGCTCATTCTTTCGCGTATTTCTCATACTTGATGGCTAGATCTTGGGCTTTTTCTGGATTGCATCACGTAGTAATGTAGTACCACACTGAAACAGTCAATGGAATCTGGTTTCCATCAATATTTTAGAGGACAACGCAAGTTATGTCTGGGATAGGTCTGGGATTTGCCCTCATCAGGGTCATACTGTCGCATTTTTCACATACTTGTTGAACAGATCCTGGGTTTTTTCTTGTTTGGAACACGTAGTAATGTGGTACCACACTGAAACAGTCCATAAAACCTGGTTTCGAACAATATTCTAGAGAATAATTCATGTTAGGTCTAGGTTAGGTCTGGGATTTGCTCTCATCAGGCTCATTCTTTCACATATTTCTCATACTTGATGGCTAGATCCTGGGCTTTTTCTGGATTGCATCACGTAGTAATGAAGTACAACACTGAAACAGTCAATTAAACCTGTTTTCCATCAATATTTTAGAGGACAACGCAAGTTAGGTCTGGGATAGTTCTGGGATTCGCCCTCATCAGGCTCATACTTTCGCATATTTCTCATACTTCATGGCTAGATCCTGGGCTATTTCTGGATTGGATCACGTAGTAATGTGGTACCACACTGAAACGGTCAATTAAACCTGGTTTCGATCAATATTTTTGAGGATAACGCATGTTAGGTCTAGGTTAGGCCTGGGATTTTCACTCATCAGACTCATACTTTCGCATTCGTCACATACTTGTTCAACGGATCCAGTGTTTTTTCTGGTTTGGATCACGTAGTAATGTGGTACCACACTGAAACAGTCGATTAAACCAGGTCTTGATAAATATTTTAGAGGATAACGTATGTTAGATCTGGGTTAGGTCCAGGATTTGCCCTCGTCAGGCTCATACTTTCGCATATTTCTCATACTTCATGGCTAGATCCTGGGTTTTTTCTGCTTTGGATCACGTAGTGAAGTGGTACCACACTGAAGCAGTCCATTAAACCCGGTTTCGATCAATATTTTAGAGGATAACGCATGTTAGGTTTGGGTTAGGTCTAGGATTTGCCCTCATCAGGCTCATACATTCGCATATTTCACATACTTCATGGCTAGATCCTGGGCTGTTTCTGGATTGTATCACGTAGTAATGTGGTACCACGCTGAAACAGTCAATTAATCCTGGTTTCGATCACTATTTTAGACGATAACGCATGTTAGGTCTGGGTTAGGTCTAGGATTTGCCCTCATCAGGCTCATACTTTCGCGTTTTTCACATACTTGTTGAAGAGGTCGTGGGTTTTTTCTGGTTTGGATCACGTAGTAATGTGGTACCACACTGAAGCAGTCCATTAAACCTGGTTTCGATCAATATTTTAGAGAATAATCCATGTTAGTTCTAGGTTAGGTCTGGGATTTGCTCTCATCAGGCTCATTCTTTCGAATATTTCTCATACTTGATGGCTAAATCTTGGGCTTTTTCTGGATTGCATCACGTAGTAATGTAGTACCACACTGAAACAGTCAATGGAATCTGGTTTCCATCAATATTTTAGAGGACAACGCAAGTTATGTCTGGGATAGGTCTGGGATTTGCCCTCATCAGGGTCATACTTTCGCA
Organism: Colletes latitarsis; assembly: GCF_051014445.1. Classification (NCBI taxonomy): domain Eukaryota; kingdom Metazoa; phylum Arthropoda; class Insecta; order Hymenoptera; family Colletidae; genus Colletes; species Colletes latitarsis. Next base: position 5,822,074 of record NW_027488366.1, on the reverse strand, counting down.
TTTTTCACATACTTGTTGAACAGATCCTGGGTTTTTTCTTGTTTGGATCACGTAGTAATGTGGTACCACACTGAAACAGTCCATAAAACCTGGTTTCGAACAATATTTTAGAGAATAATTCATGTTAGGTCTAGGTTAGGTCTGGGACTTGCTCTCATCAGGCTCATTCTTTCGCATATTTCTCATACTTGATGGCTAGATCCTGGGCTTTTTCTGGATTGCATCACGTAGTAATGAAGTACAACACTGAAACAGTCAATTAAACCTGTTTTTCATCAATATTTTAGAGGACAACGCAAGTTAGGTCTGGGTTAGGTCCAGGATTTGACCTCGTCAGGCTCATACTTTCGCATATTTCTCATACTTCATGGCTAGATCCTGGGCTATTTCTGGATTGGATCAGGTAGTAATGTGGTACCACACTGAAACGGTCAATTAAACCTGGTTTCGATCAATATTTTTCAGGATAACGCATGTTAGGTCTAGGTTAGGCCGGGGATTTTCACTCATCAGACTCATACTTTCGCAGTTTTAACATACATGTTGGCCTGATCGAGGGTTTTTTCTGCTTTGGATCACGTAGTGAAGTGGTACCACACTGAAGCAGTCCATTAAACCTGGTTTCGATCAATATTTTAGAGGATAACGCATGTTAGTTCTAGGTTAGGTCTGGGATTTTCTCTCATCAGGCTCATTCTTTCGAATATTTCTCATACTTGATGGCTAGATCTTGGGCTTTTTCTGGTTTGGATCACGTAGTAATGTAGTACCACACTGAAACAGTCAATGGAATCTGGTTTCCATCAATATTTTAGAGGACAACGCAAGTTATGTCTGGGATAGGTCTGGGATTTGCCCTCATCAGGGTCATACTTTCGCATTTTTCACATACTTGTTGAACTGATCCTGGGTTTTTTCTGGTTTGGATCACGTAGCAATGTGGTACCACACTGAAACAGTCGATTAAACCTGGTTTCGATCAATATTTTAGAGGATAACGCAAGTTTGGTCTGGGATAGGTCTGGGATTTGCCCTCATCAGGCTCATACTTTCGCGTTTTGCACATACTTGTTGAACAGGTCCTGGGTTTTTTCTGGTTTGGGTCACGTAGTAATGTAGTACCACTCTGAAACAGTCGATTAAACCAGGTTTCGATCAATATTTTTGAGGATAACGCATGTTAGGTCCAGGTTAGGTCTGGGATTTTCACTCATCAGACTCATACTTTCGCATTCTTCACATACTTGTTGAACGGATCCTGGGTTTTTTCTGGTTTGGATCACGCAGTAATGTGGGACCACACTGAAACAATCAATTAAACCTGGTCTTGATAAATATTTTAGAGGATAACGCAAGTTTGGTCTGGGATAGGTCTGGGATTTGCCCTCATCAGGCTCATACTTTCGCGTTTTTCACATACTTCATGGCTAGAGCCTGGGCTGTTTCTGGATTGTATCACATAGTAATGTGGTACCACGCTGAAACAGTCAATTAAACCTGGTTTCGATCAATATTTTAGAGGATAACGCAAGTTAGGTCTGGGATAGGTCTGGGATTCGCCCTCATCAGGCTCATACTTTCGCGTTTTTCACATACTTGTTGAACTGATCCTGGGTTTTTTCTGGTTTGGATCACGTAGCAATGTGGTACCACACTGAAACAGTCGATTAAACCTGGTTTTGATCAATATTTTAGAGGATAACGCAAGTTTGGTCTGGGATAGGTCTGGGATTTGCCCTCATCAGGCTCATACTTTCGCGTTTTTCACATACTTCATGGCTAGATCCTGGGCTGTTTCTGGATTGTATCACGTAGTAATGTGGTACCACGCTGAAACAGTCAATTAAACCTGGTTTCGATCAATATTTTAGAGGATAACGCAAGTTTGGTCTGGGATAGGTCTGGGATTCGCCCTCATCAGGATCATACTTTCGCGTTTTTCACATACTTGTTGAACTGATCCTGGGTTTTTTCTGGTTTGGATCACGTAGTAATGTGGGACCACACTGAAACAGTCGATTAAACCTGGTTTCGATCAATATTTTTGAGGATAACGCATGTTAGGTCTAGGTTAGGCCGAGGATTTTCACACATCAGACTCATACTTTCGCATTCTTCACATACTTGTTGAACGGATCCTGGGTTTTTACTGGTTTGGATCATGTAGTAATGTGGTACCACACTGAAACAGTCAATTAAACCTGGTTTCGATCAATATATTAGAGAATAATTCATGTTAGGTCTAGGTTAGGTCTGGGATTTGCTCTGATCAGGCTCATTCTTTCGCATATTTCTCATACTTCATGGCTAGATCCTGGGCTGTTTCTGGATTGCATCCAGTAGCAATGAAGTACAACACTGAAACAGTCAAATAAACCTGGTTTCCATCAATATTTTAGAGGATAACGCATGTTAGGTCTAGGTTAGGTCTGGGATTTTCACTCATCAGACTAATACTTTCGCAACCTTCACATACTTGTTGAACGGATCCTGGGTTTTTTCTGGTTTGGATCACGTAGTAATGAGGGACCACACTGAAGCAATCAATTAAACCTGGTCTTGATAAATATTTTAGAGGATAACGCATGTTAGGTCTGGGATTTGCCCTCATCAGACTCATACTTTCGCACACCTCACATACTCGTTGAACATATCCTGGGTTATTTTCTGGTTTGGATCACATAGTAATGAGGTACCACACTGAAACAGTCGATTAAACCAGGTTTCGATCAATATTTTTGAGGATAACGCATGTTAGGTCTAGGTTAGGCCGAGGATTTTCACACATCAGACTCATACTTTCGCATTCTTCACATACTTGTTGAACGGATCCTGGGTTTTTACTGGTTTGGGTCGCGTAGTAATGTGGTACCACACTGAAACAGTCGATTAAACCAGGTTTCGATCAATATTTTTGAGGATAACGCATGTTAGGTCTAGGTTAGGCCTGGGGTTTTCACTCATCAGACTCATACTTTCGCATTCTTCACATACTTGTTGAACGGATCCTGGGTTTTTTCTGGTTTGGATCACGTAGTAATGTGGGACCACGCTGAACCAATCAATTAAACCTGGTTTCGATCAATATTTTAGAGAATAATTCATGTTAGGCCTAGGTTAGGTCTAGGATTTGCCCTCATCAGGCTCATACTTTCGCATATTTCTCATACTTCATGGCTAGATCCTGGGCTGTTTCTGGATTGTATCACGTAGTAATGTGGTACCACGCTGAAACTGTCAATTAAACCTGGTTTCGATCAATAGTTTAGAGAATAATTCATGTTAGGTCTAGGTTAGGTCTGGGATTTGCTCTCATCAGGCTCATTCTTTCGCGTATTTCTCATACTTGATGGCTAGATCTTGGGTTTTTTCTGGATTGCATCACGTAGTAATGTAGTACCACACTGAAACAGTCAATGGAATCTGGTTTCCATCAATATTTTAGAGGACAACGCAAGTTATGTCTGGGATAGGTCTGGGATTTGCCCTCATCAGGGTCATACTGTCGCATTTTTCACATACTTGTTGAACAGATCCTGGGTTTTTTCTTGTTTGGAACACGTAGTAATGTGGTACCACACTGAAACAGTCCATAAAACCTGGTTTCGAACAATATTCTAGAGAATAATTCATGTTAGGTCTAGGTTAGGTCTGGGATTTGCTCTCATCAGGCTCATTCTTTCACATATTTCTCATACTTGATGGCTAGATCCTGGGCTTTTTCTGGATTGCATCACGTAGTAATGAAGTACAACACTGAAACAGTCAATTAAACCTGTTTTCCATCAATATTTTAGAGGACAACGCAAGTTAGGTCTGGGATAGTTCTGGGATTCGCCCTCATCAGGCTCATACTTTCGCATATTTCTCATACTTCATGGCTAGATCCTGGGCTATTTCTGGATTGGATCACGTAGTAATGTGGTACCACACTGAAACGGTCAATTAAACCTGGTTTCGATCAATATTTTTGAGGATAACGCATGTTAGGTCTAGGTTAGGCCTGGGATTTTCACTCATCAGACTCATACTTTCGCATTCGTCACATACTTGTTCAACGGATCCAGTGTTTTTTCTGGTTTGGATCACGTAGTAATGTGGTACCACACTGAAACAGTCGATTAAACCAGGTCTTGATAAATATTTTAGAGGATAACGTATGTTAGATCTGGGTTAGGTCCAGGATTTGCCCTCGTCAGGCTCATACTTTCGCATATTTCTCATACTTCATGGCTAGATCCTGGGTTTTTTCTGCTTTGGATCACGTAGTGAAGTGGTACCACACTGAAGCAGTCCATTAAACCCGGTTTCGATCAATATTTTAGAGGATAACGCATGTTAGGTTTGGGTTAGGTCTAGGATTTGCCCTCATCAGGCTCATACATTCGCATATTTCACATACTTCATGGCTAGATCCTGGGCTGTTTCTGGATTGTATCACGTAGTAATGTGGTACCACGCTGAAACAGTCAATTAATCCTGGTTTCGATCACTATTTTAGACGATAACGCATGTTAGGTCTGGGTTAGGTCTAGGATTTGCCCTCATCAGGCTCATACTTTCGCGTTTTTCACATACTTGTTGAAGAGGTCGTGGGTTTTTTCTGGTTTGGATCACGTAGTAATGTGGTACCACACTGAAGCAGTCCATTAAACCTGGTTTCGATCAATATTTTAGAGAATAATCCATGTTAGTTCTAGGTTAGGTCTGGGATTTGCTCTCATCAGGCTCATTCTTTCGAATATTTCTCATACTTGATGGCTAAATCTTGGGCTTTTTCTGGATTGCATCACGTAGTAATGTAGTACCACACTGAAACAGTCAATGGAATCTGGTTTCCATCAATATTTTAGAGGACAACGCAAGTTATGTCTGGGATAGGTCTGGGATTTGCCCTCATCAGGGTCATACTTTCGCATTTTTCACATACTTGTTGAACAGATCCTGGGTTTTTTCTTGTTTGGATCACGTAGTAATGTGGTACCACACTGAAACAGTCCATAAAACCTGGTTTCGAACAATATTTTAGAGAATAATTCATGTTAGGTCTAGGTTAGGTCTGGGACTTGCTCTCATCAGGCTCATTCTTTCGCATATTTCTCATACTTGATGGCTAGATCCTGGGCTTTTTCTGGATTGCATCACGTAGTAATGAAGTACAACACTGAAACAGTCAATTAAACCTGTTTTTCATCAATATTTTAGAGGACAACGCAAGTTAGGTCTGGGTTAGGTCCAGGATTTGACCTCGTCAGGCTCATACTTTCGCATATTTCTCATACTTCATGGCTAGATCCTGGGCTATTTCTGGATTGGATCAGGTAGTAATGTGGTACCACACTGAAACGGTCAATTAAACCTGGTTTCGATCAATATTTTTCAGGATAACGCATGTTAGGTCTAGGTTAGGCCGGGGATTTTCACTCATCAGACTCATACTTTCGCAGTTTTAACATACATGTTGGCCTGATCGAGGGTTTTTTCTGCTTTGGATCACGTAGTGAAGTGGTACCACACTGAAGCAGTCCATTAAACCTGGTTTCGATCAATATTTTAGAGGATAACGCATGTTAGTTCTAGGTTAGGTCTGGGATTTTCTCTCATCAGGCTCATTCTTTCGAATATTTCTCATACTTGATGGCTAGATCTTGGGCTTTTTCTGGTTTGGATCACGTAGTAATGTAGTACCACACTGAAACAGTCAATGGAATCTGGTTTCCATCAATATTTTAGAGGACAACGCAAGTTATGTCTGGGATAGGTCTGGGATTTGCCCTCATCAGGGTCATACTTTCGCATTTTTCACATACTTGTTGAACTGATCCTGGGTTTTTTCTGGTTTGGATCACGTAGCAATGTGGTACCACACTGAAACAGTCGATTAAACCTGGTTTCGATCAATATTTTAGAGGATAACGCAAGTTTGGTCTGGGATAGGTCTGGGATTTGCCCTCATCAGGCTCATACTTTCGCGTTTTGCACATACTTGTTGAACAGGTCCTGGGTTTTTTCTGGTTTGGGTCACGTAGTAATGTAGTACCACTCTGAAACAGTCGATTAAACCAGGTTTCGATCAATATTTTTGAGGATAACGCATGTTAGGTCCAGGTTAGGTCTGGGATTTTCACTCATCAGACTCATACTTTCGCATTCTTCACATACTTGTTGAACGGATCCTGGGTTTTTTCTGGTTTGGATCACGCAGTAATGTGGGACCACACTGAAACAATCAATTAAACCTGGTCTTGATAAATATTTTAGAGGATAACGCAAGTTTGGTCTGGGATAGGTCTGGGATTTGCCCTCATCAGGCTCATACTTTCGCGTTTTTCACATACTTCATGGCTAGAGCCTGGGCTGTTTCTGGATTGTATCACATAGTAATGTGGTACCACGCTGAAACAGTCAATTAAACCTGGTTTCGATCAATATTTTAGAGGATAACGCAAGTTAGGTCTGGGATAGGTCTGGGATTCGCCCTCATCAGGCTCATACTTTCGCGTTTTTCACATACTTGTTGAACTGATCCTGGGTTTTTTCTGGTTTGGATCACGTAGCAATGTGGTACCACACTGAAACAGTCGATTAAACCTGGTTTTGATCAATATTTTAGAGGATAACGCAAGTTTGGTCTGGGATAGGTCTGGGATTTGCCCTCATCAGGCTCATACTTTCGCGTTTTTCACATACTTCATGGCTAGATCCTGGGCTGTTTCTGGATTGTATCACGTAGTAATGTGGTACCACGCTGAAACAGTCAATTAAACCTGGTTTCGATCAATATTTTAGAGGATAACGCAAGTTTGGTCTGGGATAGGTCTGGGATTCGCCCTCATCAGGATCATACTTTCGCGTTTTTCACATACTTGTTGAACTGATCCTGGGTTTTTTCTGGTTTGGATCACGTAGTAATGTGGGACCACACTGAAACAGTCGATTAAACCTGGTTTCGATCAATATTTTTGAGGATAACGCATGTTAGGTCTAGGTTAGGCCGAGGATTTTCACACATCAGACTCATACTTTCGCATTCTTCACATACTTGTTGAACGGATCCTGGGTTTTTACTGGTTTGGATCATGTAGTAATGTGGTACCACACTGAAACAGTCAATTAAACCTGGTTTCGATCAATATATTAGAGAATAATTCATGTTAGGTCTAGGTTAGGTCTGGGATTTGCTCTGATCAGGCTCATTCTTTCGCATATTTCTCATACTTCATGGCTAGATCCTGGGCTGTTTCTGGATTGCATCCAGTAGCAATGAAGTACAACACTGAAACAGTCAAATAAACCTGGTTTCCATCAATATTTTAGAGGATAACGCATGTTAGGTCTAGGTTAGGTCTGGGATTTTCACTCATCAGACTAATACTTTCGCAACCTTCACATACTTGTTGAACGGATCCTGGGTTTTTTCTGGTTTGGATCACGTAGTAATGAGGGACCACACTGAAGCAATCAATTAAACCTGGTCTTGATAATTATTTTAGAGGATAACGCATGTTAGGTCTGGGATTTGCCCTCATCAGACTCATACTTTCGCACACCTCACATACTCGTTGAACATATCCTGGGTTATTTTCTGGTTTGGATCACATAGTAATGAGGTACCACACTGAAACAGTCGATTAAACCAGGTTTCGATCAATATTTTTGAGGATAACGCATGTTAGGTCTAGGTTAGGCCGAGGATTTTCACACATCAGACTCATACTTTCGCATTCTTCACATACTTGTTGAACGGATCCTGGGTTTTTACTGGTTTGGGTCGCGTAGTAATGTGGTACCACACTGAAACAGTCGATTAAACCAGGTTTCGATCAATATTTTTGAGGATAACGCATGTTAGGTCTAGGTTAGGCCTGGGGTTTTCACTCATCAGACTCATACTTTCGCATTCTTCACATACTTGTTGAACGGATCCTGGGTTTTTTCTGGTTTGGATCACGTAGTAATGTGGGACCACGCTGAACCAATCAATTAAACCTGGTTTCGATCAATATTTTAGAGAATAATTCATGTTAGGCCTAGGTTAGGTCTAGGATTTGCCCTCATCAGGCTCATACTTTCGCATATTTCTCATACTTCATGGCTAGATCCTGGGCTGTTTCTGGATTGTATCACGTAGTAATGTGGTACCACGCTGAAACTGTCAATTAAACCTGGTTTTGATTAATATTTTAGAAGATAACCCAAGTTAGGTCTGGGATAGGTCTGGGATTCGCCCTCATCAGGCTCATACTTTCGAGTTTTTCACATACTTGTTGAACTGAGACTGAGTTTTTTCTGGTTTGGATCACGTAGCAATGTGGTACCACACTGAAACATTCGATTAAACCTGGTTTCGATCAATATTTTAGAGGATAACGCAAGTTAGGTCTGGGATAGGTCTGGGATTCGCCCTCATCAGGCTCATACTTTCGCGTTTTTCACATACTTGTTGAACTGAGACTGAGTTTTTTCTGGTTTGGATCACGTAGCAATGTGGTACCACACTGAAACAGTCCATAAAACCTGGTTTCGAACAATATTCTAGAGAATAATTCATGTTAGGTCTAGGTTAGGTCTGGGATTTGCTCTCATCAGGCTCATTCTTTCACATATTTCTCATACTTGATGGCTAGATCCTGGGCTTTTTCTGGATTGCATCACGTAGTAATGAAGTACAACACTGAAACAGTCAATTAAACCTGTTTTCCATCAATATTTTAGAGGACAACGCAAGTTAGGTCTGGGATAGTTCTGGGATTCGCCCTCATCAGGCTCATACTTTCGCATATTTCTCATACTTCATGGCTAGATCCTGGGCTATTTCTGGATTGGATCACGTAGTAATGTGGTACCACACTGAAACGGTCAATTAAACCTGGTTTCGATCAATATTTTTGAGGATAACGCATGTTAGGTCTAGGTTAGGCCTGGGATTTTCACTCATCAGACTCATACTTTCGCATTCGTCACATACTTGTTCAACGGATCCAGTGTTTTTTCTGGTTTGGATCACGTAGTAATGTGGTACCACACTGAAACAGTCGATTAAACCAGGTCTTGATAAATATTTTAGAGGATAACGTATGTTAGATCTGGGTTAGGTCCAGGATTTGCCCTCGTCAGGCTCATACTTTCGCATATTTCTCATACTTCATGGCTAGATCCTGGGTTTTTTCTGCTTTGGATCACGTAGTGAAGTGGTACCACACTGAAGCAGTCCATTAAACCCGGTTTCGATCAATATTTTAGAGGATAACGCATGTTAGGTTTGGGTTAGGTCTAGGATTTGCCCTCATCAGGCTCATACATTCGCATATTTCACATACTTCATGGCTAGATCCTGGGCTGTTTCTGGATTGTATCACGTAGTAATGTGGTACCACGCTGAAACAGTCAATTAATCCTGGTTTCGATCACTATTTTAGACGATAACGCATGTTAGGTCTGGGTTAGGTCTAGGATTTGCCCTCATCAGGCTCATACTTTCGCGTTTTTCACATACTTGTTGAAGAGGTCGTGGGTTTTTTCTGGTTTGGATCACGTAGTAATGTGGTACCACACTGAAGCAGTCCATTAAACCTGGTTTCGATCAATATTTTAGAGAATAATCCATGTTAGTTCTAGGTTAGGTCTGGGATTTGCTCTCATCAGGCTCATTCTTTCGAATATTTCTCATACTTGATGGCTAAATCTTGGGCTTTTTCTGGATTGCATCACGTAGTAATGTAGTACCACACTGAAACAGTCAATGGAATCTGGTTTCCATCAATATTTTAGAGGACAACGCAAGTTATGTCTGGGATAGGTCTGGGATTTGCCCTCATCAGGGTCATACTTTCGCATTTTTCACATACTTGTTGAACAGATCCTGGGTTTTTTCTTGTTTGGATCACGTAGTAATGTGGTACCACACTGAAACAGTCCATAAAACCTGGTTTCGAACAATATTTTAGAGAATAATTCATGTTAGGTCTAGGTTAGGTCTGGGACTTGCTCTCATCAGGCTCATTCTTTCGCATATTTCTCATACTTGATGGCTAGATCCTGGGCTTTTTCTGGATTGCATCACGTAGTAATGAAGTACAACACTGAAACAGTCAATTAAACCTGTTTTTCATCAATATTTTAGAGGACAACGCAAGTTAGGTCTGGGTTAGGTCCAGGATTTGACCTCGTCAGGCTCATACTTTCGCATATTTCTCATACTTCATGGCTAGATCCTGGGCTATTTCTGGATTGGATCAGGTAGTAATGTGGTACCACACTGAAACGGTCAATTAAACCTGGTTTCGATCAATATTTTTCAGGATAACGCATGTTAGGTCTAGGTTAGGCCGGGGATTTTCACTCATCAGACTCATACTTTCGCAGTTTTAACATACATGTTGGCCTGATCGAGGGTTTTTTCTGCTTTGGATCACGTAGTGAAGTGGTACCACACTGAAGCAGTCCATTAAACCTGGTTTCGATCAATATTTTAGAGGATAACGCATGTTAGTTCTAGGTTAGGTCTGGGATTTTCTCTCATCAGGCTCATTCTTTCGAATATTTCTCATACTTGATGGCTAGATCTTGGGCTTTTTCTGGTTTGGATCACGTAGTAATGTAGTACCACACTGAAACAGTCAATGGAATCTGGTTTCCATCAATATTTTAGAGGACAACGCAAGTTATGTCTGGGATAGGTCTGGGATTTGCCCTCATCAGGGTCATACTTTCGCATTTTTCACATACTTGTTGAACTGATCCTGGGTTTTTTCTGGTTTGGATCACGTAGCAATGTGGTACCACACTGAAACAGTCGATTAAACCTGGTTTCGATCAATATTTTAGAGGATAACGCAAGTTTGGTCTGGGATAGGTCTGGGATTTGCCCTCATCAGGCTCATACTTTCGCGTTTTGCACATACTTGTTGAACAGGTCCTGGGTTTTTTCTGGTTTGGGTCACGTAGTAATGTAGTACCACTCTGAAACAGTCGATTAAACCAGGTTTCGATCAATATTTTTGAGGATAACGCATGTTAGGTCCAGGTTAGGTCTGGGATTTTCACTCATCAGACTCATACTTTCGCATTCTTCACATACTTGTTGAACGGATCCTGGGTTTTTTCTGGTTTGGATCACGCAGTAATGTGGGACCACACTGAAACAATCAATTAAACCTGGTCTTGATAAATATTTTAGAGGATAACGCAAGTTTGGTCTGGGATAGGTCTGGGATTTGCCCTCATCAGGCTCATACTTTCGCGTTTTTCACATACTTCATGGCTAGAGCCTGGGCTGTTTCTGGATTGTATCACATAGTAATGTGGTACCACGCTGAAACAGTCAATTAAACCTGGTTTCGATCAATATTTTAGAGGATAACGCAAGTTTCGTCTGGGATAGGTCTGGGATTCGCCCTCATCAGGCTCATACTTTCGCATTCTTCACATACTTGTTGAACGGATCCTGGGTTTTTACTGGTTTGGATCATGTAGTAATGTGGTACCACACTGAAACAGTCAATTAAACCTGGTTTCGATCAATATATTAGAGAATAATTCATGTTAGGTCTAGGTTAGGTCTGGGATTTGCTCTGATCAGGCTCATTCTTTCGCATATTTCTCATACTTCATGGCTAGATCCTGGGCTGTTTCTGGATTGCATCCAGTAGTAATGAAGTACAACACTGAAACAGTCAAATAAACCTGGTTTCCATCAATATTTTAGAGGATAACGCATGTTAGGTCTAGGTTAGGTCTGGGATTTTCACTCATCAGACTAATACTTTCGCATCCTTCACATACTTGCTGAACGGATCCTGGGTTTTTTCTGGTTTGGATCACATAGTAATGAGGTACCACACTGAAACAGTCGATTAAACCAGGTTTCGATCAATATTTTTGAGGATAACGCATGTTAGGTCTAGGTTACGTCTGGGATTTTCACTCATCAGGCTCATACTTTCGCGTTTTTCACATACTTGTTGAACAGATCCTGGGTTTTTTCTGGTTTGGGTCGCGTAGTAATGTGGTACCACACTGAAACAGTCGATTAAACCAGGTTTCGATCAATATTTTTGAGGATAACGCATGTTAGGTCTAGGTTAGGCCTGGGATTTTCACTCATCAGACACATACTTTCGCATTCTTCACATACTTGTTGAACGGATCCTGGGTTTTTTCTGGTTTGGATCACGTAGTAATGTGGGACCACGCTGAACCAATCAATTAAACCTGGTTTCGATCAATATTTTAGAGAATAATTCATGTTAGGCCTAGGTTAGGTCTAGGATTTGCCCTCATCAGGCTCATACTTTCGCATATTTCTCATACTTCATGGCTAGATCCTGGGCTGTTTCTGGATTGTATCACGTAGTAATGTGGTACCACGCTGAAACTGTCAATTAAACATGGTTTCGATCAATAGTTTAGAGAATAATTCATGTTAGGTCTAGGTTAGGTCTGGGATTTGCTCTCATCAGGCTCATTCTTTCGCGTATTTCTCATACTTGATGGCTAGATCTTGGGCTTTTTCTGGATTGCATCACGTAGTAATGTAGTACCACACTGAAACAGTCAATGGAATCTGGTTTCCATCAATATTTTAGAGGACAACGCAAGTTATGTCTGGGATAGGTCCGGGATTTGCCCTCATCAGGGTCATACTGTCGCATTTTTCACATACTTGTTCAACAGATCCTGGGTTTTTTCTTGTTTGGAACACGTAGTAATGTGGTACCACACTGAAACAGTCCATAGAACCTGGTTTCGAACAATATTCTAGAGAATAATTCATGTTAGGTCTAGGTTAGGTCTGGGATTTGCTCTCATCAGGCTCATTCTTTCGCATATTTCTCATACTTGATGGCTAGATCCTGGGCTTTTTCTGGATTGCATCACGTAGTAATGAAGTACAACACTGAAACAGTCAATTAAACCTGTTTTCCATCAATATTTTAGAGGACAACGCAAGTTAGGTCTGGGATAGTTCTGGGATTCGCCCTCATCAGGCTCATACTTTCGCGTTTTTCACATACTCGTTGAACAGATCCTGGGTTATTTTCTGGTTTGGATCACATAGTAATGTGGTACCACACTGAAACAGTCGATTAAACCAGGTCTTGATAAATATTTTAGAGGATAACGTATGTTAGATCTGGGTTAGGTCCAGGATTTGCCCTCGTCAGGCTCATACTTTCGCATATTTCTCATACTTCATGGCTAGATCCTGGGTTATTTCTGGATTGGATCACGTAGTAATGTGGTACCACACTGAAACGGTCAATTAAACCTGGTTTCGATCAATATTTTTGAGGATAACGCATGTTAGGTCTAGGTTAGGCCTGGGATTTTCACTCATCAGACTCATACTTTCGCATTCGTCACATACTTGTTCAACGGATCCTGTGTTTTTTCTGGTTTGGATCACGTAGTAATGTGGTACCACACTGAAACAGTCGATTAAACCTGGTCTTGATAAATATTTTAGAGGATAACGTATGTTAGATCTGGGTTAGGTCCAGGATTTGCCCTCGTCAGGCTCATACTTTCGCATATTTCTCATACTTCATGGCTAGATCCTGGGTTTTTTCTGCTTTGGATCACGTAGTGAAGTGGTACCACACTGAAGCAGTCCATTAAACCCGGTTTCGATCAATATTTTAGAGGATAACGCATGTTAGGTTTGGGTTAGGTCTAGGATTTGCCCTCATCAGGCTCATACATTCGCATATTTCTCATACTTCATGGCTAGATCCTGGGCTGTTTCTGGATTGTATCACGTAGTAATGTGGTACCACGCTGAAACAGTCAATTAATCCTGGTTTCGATCACTATTTTAGACGATAACGCATGTTAGGTCTGGGTTAGGTCTAGGATTTGCCCTCATCAGGCTCATACTTACGCGTTTTTCACATACTTGTTGAAGAGGTCGTGGGTTTTTTCTGGTTTGGATCACGTAGTAATGTGGTACCACACTGAAGCAGTCCATTAAACCTGGTTTCGATCAATATTTTAGAGAATAATCCATGTTAGTTCTAGGTTAGGTCTGGGATTTGCTCTCATCAGGCTCATTCTTTCGAATATTTCTCATACTTGATGGCTAGATCTTGGGCTTTTTCTGGATTGCATCACGTAGTAATGTAGTACCACACTGAAACAGTCAATGGAATCTGGTTTCCATCAATATTTTAGAGGACAACGCAAGTTATGTGTGGGATAGGTCTGGGATTTGCCCTCATCAGGGTCATACTTTCGCATTTTTCACATACTTGTTGAACAGATCCTGGGTTTTTTCTTGTTTGGATCACGTAGTAATGTGGTACCACACTGAAACAGTCCATAAAACCTGGTTTCGAACAATATTTTAGAGAATTATTCATGTTAGGTCTAGGTTAGGTCTGGGACTTGCTCTCATCAGGCTCATTCTTTCGCATATTTCTCATACTTCATGGCTAGATCCTGGGCTGTTTCTGGATTGCGTCCAGTAGTAATGAAGTACAACACTGAAACAGTCAAATAAACCTGGTTTCCATCAATATTTTAGAGGATAACGCATGTTAGGTCTAGGTTAGGTCTGGGATTTTCACTCATCAGACTAATACTTTCGCATCCTTCACATACTTGTTGAACGGATCCTGGGTTTTTTCTGGTTTGGATCACGTAGTAATGAGGGACCACACTGAAGCAATCAATTAAACCTGGTCTTGATAAATATTTTAAAGGATAACGCATGTTAGGTCTGGGATTTGCCCTCATCAGACTCATACTTTCGCACACTTCACATACTCGTTGAACATATCCTGGGTTATTTTCTGGTTTGGATCACATAGTAATGAGGTACCACACTGAAACAGTCGATTAAAGCAGGTTTCGATCAATATTTTTGAGGATAACGCATGTTAGGTCTAGGTTAGGCCTGGGATTTTCACTCATCAGGCTGATACTTTCGTATTCTTCACATACTTGTTGAACGGATCCTGGGTTTTTACTGGATTGGATCACGTTGTAATGTGGTACCACACTGAAACAGTCGATTAAACCAGGTTTCGATCAATATTTTTGAGGATAACGCATGTTAGGTGTAGGTTACGTCTGGGATTTTCACTCATCAGGCTCATACTTTCGCGTTTCTCACATACTTGTTGAACAGATCCTGAGTTTTTTCTGGTTTGGGTCGCGTAGTAATGTGGTACCACACTGAAACAGTCGATTAAACCAGGTTTCGATCAATATTTTTGAGGATAACGCATGTTAGGTCTAGGTTAGGCCTGGGATTTTCACTCATCAGACTCATACTTTCGCATTCTTCACATACTTGTTGAACGGATCCTGGGTTTTTTCTGGTTTGGATCACGTAGTAATGTGGGACCACGCTGAACCAATCAATTAAACCTGGTTTCGATCAATATTTTAGAGAATAATTCATGTTAGGCCTAGGTTAGGTCTAGGATTTGCCCTCATCAGGCTCATACTTTCGCATATTTCTCATACTTCATGGCTAGATCCTGGGCTGTTTCTGGATTGGATCACGTAGCAATGTGGTACCACACTGAAACATTCGATTAAACCTGGTTTCGATCAATATTTTAGAGGATAACGCATGTTAGGTCTGGGATAGGTCTGGGATTCGCCCTCATCAGGCACATACTTTCGCGTTTTTCACATACTTGTTGAACAGATCCTGAGTTTTTTCTGGTTTGGGTCACGTAGTAATGTGGTCCCACACTGAAACAGTCGATTAAACCAGGTTTCGATCAATATTTTTGAGGATAACGCATGTTAGGTCTAGGTTAGGCCTGGGATTTTCACTCATCAGACTCATACTTTCGCATTCGTCACATACTTGTTGAACGGATCCTGGGTTTTTTCTGGTTTGGATCACGTAGTAATGTGGGACCACACTGAAACAATCAATTAAACCTGGTCATGATAAATATTTTAGAGGATAACGCATGTTAGGTCTGGGTCAGTTCTAGGATTTGCCCTCGTCAGGCTCATACTTTCGCATATTTCTCATACTTCATGGCTAGATCCTGGGCTATTTCTGGTTTGGATCTCGTAGTAATGTGGTACCACACTGAAACTGTCAATTAAACCTGGTTTGGATCAATATTTTAGAGGATAACGCAAGTTAGGTCTGGGATAGGTCTGGGATTTGCCCTCATCAGGCTCATACTTTCGCGTTTTTCACATACTTGTTGAACAGATCCTGGGTTTTTTCTGGTTTGGGTCACGTAGTAATGTGGTACCACACTGAAACAGTCGATTAAACCAGGTTTCGATCAATATTTTTGAGGATAATGCATGTTAGGTCTAGGTTAGGCCTGGGATTTTCACTCATCAGACTCATACTTTCGCATTCTTCACATACTTGTTGAACGGATGCTGGGTTTTTTCTGGTTTGGATCACGTAGTAGTGTGGGACCACACTGAAACAATCAATTAAACCTGGTCATGATAAATATTTTAGAGGATAGCGCTTGTTAGGTCTGGGTTAGGTCTAGGATTTGCCCTCGTCAGGCTCATACTTTCGCATATTTCCCATACTTCATGCCTAGATCCTGGGCTATTTCTGGATTGGATCACGTAGTAATGTGGTACCACGCTGAAACAGTCAATTAAACCTGGTTTCGATCAATATTTTAGAGGATAACGCAAGTTAGGTCGGTGATAGGTCTGGGATTCGCCCTCATCAGGCTCATACTAACGCGTTTTCCACTTAATTGTTGAACTGATCCTGGGTTTTTTCTGGTTTGGATCACGTAGTAATGTGGTACCTCACTGAAACAGCCGATTAAACCTGGTTTCGATCAATATTTTAGAAGATAACGCATGTTAGGTCTGGGACAGGTCTGGGATTTGCCCTCATCAGGCTCATTCTTTCGCATATTTCTCATGCTTCATGGCTAGATCCTGGGCTATTTCTGGATTGAATCACGTAGTAATGTGGTACCACGCTGAAACATTCAATGAAACCTGGTCTGGATAAATATTTTAGAGGATAACGCATGTTAGGTCTGGGATAGGTCTGGGATTTGCCCTCATCAGGCTTATACTTTCGCGTTTTTCACATACTTGTTGAACTGATCCTGGGTTTTTTCTGGTTTGGATCACGTAGTAATGTGGTACAACACAGAAACAGTCAATTAAACCTGGTTTCCATCAATATTTTAGAGGACAACGCATGTTAGGTCTAGGTTAGGCCTGGGATTTGCCTTCATCAGGGTCATACTTTCGCATATTTCTCATACTTCATGGCTAGATCCTGGGCTGTTTCTGGATTGGATCACGTAGTAATGTGGTACCACACTGAAACAGTCAATTAAACCTGGTTTTGATCAATATTTCAGAGAACAACGCCGGTTAGGTTTGTGTTAGGTCTGGTATTTGCAATCATCTGCCTCATACTATCGCATTTTTCGCATACTTGTTGGCCAGATCCAGGACTCTTGCTGATTTGGATCACGTAGGAATGTGGTGCCAAACCGAAACAGTCAATTGAAGCTGGCTTCGAGCAATATTTTAGGAGGAAACACCGGTTATGTCGGGGTTAGTTCTGGTATTTGCAATCATCTGGCTCATACTTTTGCATTTTTCGCATATTTGAATGGCCAGAACCCGGGCTCTTGCTGATTTGGATCACGTAGTAATGTGGACCCCACACCGAAACTGTCAATTAAGCCTGGTTCCGATTAATATTTTAGAGGATAACGGCGGTTATTTCTGGGTTAGGTCTGGTATTTGCCATCATCTAGCTCATACTTTC
This sequence comes from Colletes latitarsis, assembly GCF_051014445.1. NCBI lineage: Eukaryota > Metazoa > Arthropoda > Insecta > Hymenoptera > Colletidae > Colletes > Colletes latitarsis. The sequence continues at coordinate 5,804,328 of NW_027488366.1, read as the reverse complement.
GCATTTTTCGCATACTTGTTGGCCATATCCTGGGCTTTTTCTGATTTGAATCACGTAGTAATGTGGCGCCACACCGAAACAGTCAATTAAACCTGGTTCCGATTAATATTTTAGAGGATAACGCCGGTTATGCCTGGGTTAGGTCTGGTATTTGCAATCATCTAGCTCATACTTTCGCATTTTTCGCATACTTGAATGGCCAGAGCCTGGGCTTTTCTTAGATTGGATCACGTAGTAATGTGGTACTACACTGAAACTGCCTATTAAACCTGGTTCCGATTAATATTTTAGAGGATAACGCCGGTTATGTCTGGGTTAGGTCTGGTATTTGCCATCATCAAGCTCATACTTTCGCATTTTTCGCATACTTGAATGGCCAGAACCTGGGCTTTTTTTAGTTTGGATAACGTAGAAATGTGGCACCACACTGAAACAGTCAATTAAACCTGGTTCCGATTAATATTTTAGAGGATAACGCCGGTTATGTCTGGGTTAGGTCTGGTATTTGCCATCATCTAGCTCATACTTTCGCATTTTTCGCATACTTGAATGGCCAGAACCTGGGCTTTTTTTAGATTGGATCACGTAGTAATGTGGCACCACACCGAAACAGTCAATTAAGCCTGGTTCCGATTAATATTTTAGAGGATAACGGCGGTTATGTCTGGGTTAGGTCTGGTATTTGCCATCATCTAGCTCATACTTTCGCATTTTTCGCATACTTGTTGGCCAGATCCTGGGTTTTTTCTGGATTGGATCACGTAGTAATGTGCTACCACACCGAAGCAATCAACTAAACTTGGTTACGATTAATATTTTAGGGGATAACGGCGGTTATGTCTGGGTTAGGTCTGGTATTTGCAATCATCTGACTCATACTTTTGCATTTTTCGCATACTTGTTGGCCAGATCCTGGGCTTATGCTGATTTGGATCACGTAGTAATGTGCTACCACACCGAAGCAATCAACTAAACTTGGTTACGATTAATATTTTAGGGGGAAATACCGGTTATGTCTGGGTTAGTTCTCGTATTTGCAATCATCTAGTTCACACTTTCGCACTTTTCGTATACTTGTTGGCCAGATCCTGGGCTCTTGCTGATTTGGATCACGTAGTAATGTGGTACTACACTGAAACTGTCTATTAAACCTGGTTCCGATTAATATTTTAGAGGATAACGCCAGTTATGTCTGGGTTAGGTCTGGTATTTGCCATCATCTGACCCATACTTTCGCATTTTTCGCATACTTGTTGGCCAGGTCCTTAGCTCTTGCTGATTTGGATCACGTAGTAATGTGGTACCACACCGAAATAGTCAATTGAAGCTGTTTTGGATCAATATTATAGGGGGAAACACCGGTTGTGTCTGTGTTAGGCCTGGTACTTGTAATCATCTGCCTCATACTTTCGCATGTTTTGCATTCTTGTTGGCCCGATCCTGGGTTTTTTCCGTTTTGGATCACGTTGTAATATGGTACCACACTGAAATAGTCAATTAAGCCTGGTTCCGATTAATATTTTAGAGAACAACGCCGGTTAGGTTTGTGTTAGGTCTGGTATTTGCAATCATCTGCCTCATACTATCGCATTTTTCGCATACTTGTTGGCCAGATCCTGGACTCTTGCTGATATGGATCACGTAGGAATGCGGTACCAAACCGAAACAGTCAATTGAAGCTGTCTTCGATCAATATTTTAGGAGGAAACACCGGTTATGTCGGGGTTAGTTCTGGTATTTGCAATCATCTGGCTCATACTTTAGCATTTTTCGCATATTTGAATGGCCAGATCCCGGGCTCTTGCTGATTTGGATCACGTAGTAATGTGGACCCCACACCGAAACTGTCAATTAAGCCTGGTTCCGATTAATATTTTAGAGGATAACGCCGGTTATGTCTGGGTTAGGTCTGGTATTTGCCATCATCTAGCTCATACTTTCGCATTTTTCGCATACTTGTTGGCCAGATCCTGGGCTTATGCTGATTTGGATCACGTAGTAATGTGCTACCACACCGGAGGGGGTCAAATAAACCTGGTTTCGATTAATATTTTAGGGGGAATCACCGGTTATGTCTGGGTTAGGTCTGGTATTTGCCATCATCTACCTCATACTTTTTTTTTTTTTTTTTTTTTTTTTTTTTTTGTCGTGGGGAAAATCTTCGAAAGACTCCCTCCCACCTCCTTGGGGAGAGGTGGGAGGGGTGTGTGGGATTCCCCGCGCCCGTACAACGACAGGCGCGGGACCTGCCCACTAAAAACCCCACGGTGACCCTTCGGCACGCTTTGGGAGGATACCGGGAATCGCTCGAAGCATTCTTCCGGTATCCTCCCCGTGCCCGCGCTTTCGCGCCCATCCCCCGGGGGGACAATCGGTCCCCCCAGTAGACACACTGCTTCATAGCGGCGGGACGGGGCCACTCCATCCCGCCGCTATCCGTCCCGGGGCCGCGTTTAGTGGCGGCTGCGAGCCCCAACTCGCAACCGCCCGCGACCCCGTTTCCACCCCTCGGCGGCCGGGCGTTCATGGCCGCACCAGACCGCCGAGTGTGCCTCCCCTTGCGTCGGACCGGTAGGGGGAGGCACTCCTACCCTCAACCGGTCCGACCCAGCGCCGCCTGGCGGGAGGAGGGTCCCCTCAGGACCCCCCTCCCAGCCTAGGTCATCCGCCACGCCGAGGCGGCCGCCCGCGACGCCTCGCGACCGGGCGACGACCTCGGGCCACCGCACGAGCGCGAGCTTCAGCGCGCCGCTGAAGCTCGCGCTCCCTCCCCGCGGCCTCCTTCGGCAACATTACGTTCTCGCAGAAGGAGGCCACGGCCCTCCACTTCTCCTCGCTGCCGAGCATGGCGCGCACCACGCCCGGCAGCGAGACATCCCGCCCGACGACGCCGACCAGGACCCGGCGCTCCCCCTCCCACGCGGGGCATACCTTCAGGGTATGATCCGCCGTGTCCTGCTCAGCGTCGCAGTGGCAGCAACGCGCCGTCGGCTCCTTCCCTATCCGGCACAGGTATCTTCCGAAGCTGCCATGCCCGGAAAATACCTGTGCCAGCCGGTAGGTGAGGCTGCCATGGCCTCTGTCCAGCCACTCCTTCAGGAGTGGCCGAACAGCCCCGACAGTCCGGTGCCCCGCGGTTGGCAGAGCCAGCCGCTCCTGCCACGCGAGGAACACGGACTGCCGGGCCTGGCGCTTCAAATCGCCCCAAGCAGGTTCCTGCTCGCCCGGGACCGCCCCCACCCCCGCGCGACGGTCGACGCGGTGCCGGTACATCACCGCGTGCGACCGCGCGAGCAGGTCCATGGGCGGCATCCCCGCTAGAACCGTCGCCGCCTCATGTGACATGGTCCGATACCCGCGGACGACCCTGAGCGCCATGCGCCTCTGCACCCGACGCAGCATAGTCATGCTGCGCCGGGAGGCAGCCAGGTCGTCCGCCCAGACGGGGGCCCCGTATAGGGCCACCGACTGGACCATTGCCACATAGAGGCGACGAACTCGGCCCGCCGGGCCCCCAGGTTGGGCAGGATCCGGCCCAGAGCCGCAACCATCCTTTCCAACCGGGGGACCAGGCAGCGGAAATGCTTCTCGAAACGCCAGTGGCTATCGAGGATCAGCCCCAGATACCTGATCTGGGGCTTCACCTCGATGTCAGCCCCACCCACCCGAATCAGAGGCGGTGGCGAATCCTGCCGAGGTGAATGAAACGTAATCACCTCGGTCTTATGGACCGCCACCGTCATCCCCATCCCCCTGATCCGGTCGACGACGCGTTGCGACCCCTCCTCCGCGCGACGCATGGCCCTCCCCCAGTGCGCCCCGACGGCCAGCACCAGTGTGTCATCCGCATAACACACCGCGCTGACGCCGTCGGGGAGGCCGGCCCGCAACACCGAGTCGTACGCGATGTTCCACAGGAGTGGCCCGAGGACCGACCCCTGCGGAACACCGCAGTACACCTCCCTCCGCATATCACCATCCCGGCCCGGATACTCGATCCACCTGCCGCGGAGATAATCCCCGACGACCGCCCTGAGACAAGGGGGGACTCGATGATATTCGAGCCCCCTCCTTATCTCTTCCCAGGGGAGGGTGTTAAAGGCATTGGCAATATCCAAGGATATTGCCAATGCCACCCCTCCCCGGGAGACGGCCGCCTCCGAGAGGGCCCTCACACGACCTATCGCGTCGATAGTCGATCGGCCCCCCCGGAAACCGAACTGGCAGTCGGCTAGACCGGGATCACCCCGCGACAGGTGCTCGACGAGGCGGGCAGCAATCACACGCTCGAAGAGCTTGCCCACCTCGTCGAGGAGACAAATGGGCCGGTATGCGGAGGGAGACTCCGCGGGCCGACCCTCCTTCCGGAGGAGGACCATCCTCGCCACCTTCCAACTGGGGGGGAATCGCCCGTCCCTCAGGCAGCGGTCGAACAACCGCCTGAGGTCGGCCCCAAGGACGCCCTGGGTCAAGACCCAAACCCGGCCGGGCACACCATCCGGACCCGGGGCCGTGTTACGAACCCCGAGCCGTCTGATGGCCGCTGCCAGCTCCTCCTGCGTGACCCCCAGCTCGGCCGTCCACTCCACTGGGACAGCCGCCGCCGCCGGAGGACGCGGTCCCCTCTCCCCAGTTGGGAAGAGTGTATTGACCACGTCCTCCAGCAGCCGGGGGTCAAGACCCTCGGTGACGGGGGGCGCCCACGGGCGGAGCTTATTCAGCACCACCTTATATGGGCGCCCCCATGGATCGTCATCAAGGGTCTGGAGGAGCTCCTTCAATGCATCTACCTCATACTTTCGCATTTTATGCATTCTTGTTGGCCAGATCCTGGGTTTTTTCTGGTTTGGATGACATAGTAATGTGGTACCACACCGAAACAGTCAATTAAACCTGGTTGCAATTTATATTTTACAGGATAACGGCGGTTATGTCTGGGTTAGGTCTGGTATTTTCCATCATCTAGCTCATACTTTCGCATTTTTCGCATACTTAATGGCCATATCCTGGGCTTTTTCTGATTTGGATCACGTAGGAATGTGGCGCCACACCGAAACAGTCAATTAACCCTGGTTCCGATTAATATTTTAGAGGATAACGGCGGTTATGTCTGGGTTAGGTCCGGTATTTGCAATCATCTGACTCACACTTTCGGATTTGTCGCATATTTGCTGTCTAGATCCTGGGTTTTTTCTGGATTGGATTACATAGTAATGTGGTACCACACCGAAACAGTCAACTAAACCTGGTTGCGATTAATATTTTAGAGGATAACGCCGGTTACGTGCGGGTTAGGTCTGGTATTTGCAATCATCTGACTCATACCTTCGCATTTTTCGCGTGCTTGTTGGCCAGATCCTGGGCTTTTGTTGATTTGGATCACGTAGTAACGTGGTACCACACCGAAGCAGTCAATTGAACTTGGTTACGATTAATATTTTAGGGGGAAATACCGGTTATGTCTGGGTTAGTTCTCGTATTTGCAATCATCTGGCTCATACTTTCGCATTTTTCGCATAGTTGAATGGCCAGATCCTGGGCTTTTTCTGACTTGGATCTCGTAGTAATGTGGTACTACACTGAGACAGACAATTATACCTGGTTAGACTTGAATGGCCAGATCCTGGGCTTTTTCCGTTTCGGATCTCGTAGTAATGTGGTACTACACTGAGACAGACAATTATACCTGGTTCCGATTAATATTTTAGAGGATAACGCCGGTTATGCCTGGGTTAGGTCTGGAATTTGCATTCATCTAGCTCATACTTTCGCATTTTTCGCATACCTGAATGGCCAGAGCCTGGGCTTTTCTTAGATTGAATCACGTAGTAATGTGGTACTACACTGAAACTGTCTATTAAACCTGGTTCCGATTAATATTTTAGAGGATAACGCCGGTTATGTCTGGGTTAGGTCTGGTATTTGCCATCATCTAGCTCATACTTTCACATTTTTCGCATACTTGAATGGCCAGAACCTGGGCTTCTTTTAGATTGGATCACGTAGTAATGTGGCACCACACCGAAACAGTCAATTAAGCCTGGTTCCGATTAATATTTTAAAGGATAACGGCGGTTATGTCTGGGTTAGGTCTGGTATTTGCCATCATCTAGCTCATACTTTCGCATTTTTCGCATACTTGTTGGCCAGATCCTGGGTTTTTTCTGGATTGGATCACGTAGTAATGTGCTACCACACCGAAGCAATCAACTAAACTTGGTTACGATTAATATTTTAGAGGATAACGGCGGTTATGTCTGGGATAGGTCTGGTATTTGCAATCATCTGACTCATACTTTTGCATTTTTCGCATTCTTGTTGGCCAGATCCTGGGCTTATGCTGATTTGGATCACGTAGTAATGTGCTACCACACCGAAGCAATCAACTAAACTTGGTTACGATTATTATTTTAGAGGATAACGGCGGTTATGTCTGGGTTAGGTCTGGTATTTGCAATCATCTGACTCATACTTTTGCATTTTTCGCATACTTGAATGGCCAGATCCTGGGCTTTTTCTGATTTGGATCACGTAGTATTGTGGTACCACACCGAAAAAGATTATTAAACCTGGTTCCGATTAATATTTTAGAGGATAACGCTGGTTATGTCTGGGTTAGGTCTGGTATTTGCCATCATCTAGCTCATACTTTCGCATTTTTCGCATACTTGAATGGCCAGAACCTGGGCTTTTTTTAGATTGGATAACGTAGTAATGTGGCACCACACCGAAACAGTCAATTAAACCTGGTTCCGATTAATATTTTAGAGGATAACGCTAGTTATGTCTGGGTTAGTTCTGGTATTTGCAATCATCTGGCTCATACTTTCGCAATTTTCGCATACTTGTTGGCCAGATCCAGGGTTTTTCCGGTTTGGATCACGTAGTAATGTGGTACCACACTGGAACAGTCAATGAATCCTGTTTCCGATTGATATTTTCGAGGATAACGCCGGTTATGCCTGGGTTAGGTCTGGTATTTGCAATCATCTAGCTCATACTCTCGCATTTTTCGCATACTTGAATGGCCAGAGCCTGGGCTTTTCTTAGATTGGATCACGTAGTAATGTTGTACTACACTGAAACTGTCTATTAAACCTGGTTCCGATTAATATTTTAAAGGATAACGCCGGTTATGTCTGGGTTAGGTCTGGTATTTGCCATCATCTAGCTCATACTTTCGCATTTTTCGCATACTTGAATGGCCAGAACCTGGGCTTTTTTTAGATTGGATAACGTAGTAATGTGGCACCACACCGAAACAGTCAATTAAACCTGGTTCCGATTAATATTTTAGAGGATAACGCCGGTTATGTCTGGGTTAGGTCTGGTATTTGCCATCATCTAGCTCATACTTTCGCATTTTTCGCATACTTGAATGGACAGAACCTGGGCTTTTTTTAGATTGGATCAGGTAGTAATGTGGCACCACACCGAAACAGTCAATTAAGCCTGGTTCCGATTAACATTTTAGAGGATAGCGCCGGTTATGTCTGGGTTAGGTCTGGTATTTGCCATCATCTAGCTCATACTTTTGCATTTTTCGCATTCTTGTTGGCCAGATCCTGGGCTTATGCTGATTTGGATCACGTAGTAATGTGCTACCACACCGAAGCAATCAACTAAACTTGGTTACGATTAATATTTTAGGGGGAAATACCGGTTATGTCTGGGTTAGTTCTCGTATTTGCAATCATCTGGCTCATACTTTTGCATTTTTCGCATACTTGAATGGCCAGAACCTGGGCTTTTTCTGATTTGGGTCACGTAGTAATGTGGTACCACACTGGTACAATCAATTAAACCTGGTTCCGATTAATATTTTAGAGGATAACGGCGGTTATGTCTGGGTTAGGTCTGGTATTTGCCATCATCTAGCTCATACTTACGCATTTTTCGCATTCTTGTTGGCCAGATCCTGGGCTTATGCTGATTTGGATCACGTAGTAATGTGCTACCACACCGAAGCAATCAACTAAACTTGGTTACGATTAATATTTTAGAGGATAACGGCGGTTATGTCTGGGTTAGGTCTGGTATTTGCAATCATCATCCTCTTGCTTTCGCATTTCTCGCATACTTGTTGGCCAGATCCTGGGTTTTTTCAGGTTTGGATTAAGCAGTAATGTGGAACCACACCGAACCAGTCAATTAAACCGTGTTCCGATTGATATTTTCGAGGATAACGCCGGTTATGTCTGGGCTAGTTCTCGTATTTGCAATCATCTAGTTCACACTTTCGCACTTTTCGCATACTTGTTGGCCAGATCCTGGGCTCTTGCTGATTCGGTTCACGTAGTAATGTGGTACCAAACCGAAACAGTCAATTAAAGCTGGTTTCGATCAATATTTCAGGGGGAAACACCGGTTATGTCTGGGTTAGTTCTCGTATTTGCAATCATCTGGCTCATACTTTTGCATTTTTCGCATACTTGAATGGCCAGAACCTGGGCTTTTTCTGATTTGGGTCACGTAGTAATGTTGTACTACACTGAAACTGTCTATTAAACCTGGTTCCGATTAATATTTTAAAGGATAACGCCGGTTATGTCTGGGTTAGGTCTGGTATTTGCCATCATCTAGCTCATACTTACGCATTTTTCGCATTCTTGTTGGCCAGATCCTTAGCTCTTGCTGATTTGGAGCACGTAGTAATGTGGTACCACACCGAAATAGTCAATTAAAGCTGGTTTCGATCAATATTATAGGGGGAAACACCAGTTGTGTCTGTGTTACGCCTGGTACTTGTAATCATCTGCCTCATACTTTCGCATGTTTTGCATTCCTGTTGGCCCGATCCTGGGTTTCTTCCGGTTTGGATCACGTTGTAATGTGGTACCACACTGAAATAGTCAATTAAGCCTGGTTCCGATTAATATTATAGAGAACAACGCCGGTTAGGTTTGTGTTAGGTCTGGTATTTGCAATCATCTGCCTCATACTATCGCATTTTTCGCATATTTGAATGGCCAGATCCCGGGCTCTTGCTGATTTGGATCACATAGTAATGTGGACCCCACACCGAAACTGTCAATTAAGCCTGGTTACGATTAATATTTTAGAGGATAACGGCGGTTATGTCTGGGTTAGGTCTGGTATTTGCCATCATCTACCTCATACTTTCGCATTTTATGCTTTCTTGTTGGCCAGATCCTGGGTTTTTTCTGGTTTGGATGACATAGTAATGTGGTACCACACCGAAACAGTCAATTAAACCTGGTTGCAATTTATATTTTAGAGGATAACGGCGGTTATGTCTGGGTTAGGTCTGGTATTTGCCATCATCTAGCTCATACTTTCGCATTTTTCGCATACTTGTTGGCAATATCCTGGGCTTTTTCTGATTTGGATCACGCAGTAATGTGGCGCCACACCGAAACAGTCAATTAACCCTGGTTCCGATTAATATTTTAGAGGATAACGGCGGTTATGTCTGGGTTAGGTCTGGTATTTGCCATCATCTTCCTCATACCTTCGCATGTTTTGCATTCTTGTTGGCCAGATCCTGGGTTTTTTCCGGTTTGGATCACGTTGTAATGTGGTACCACACTGAAATAGTCAATTAACCCTGGTTCCGATTAATATTATAGAGGATAACGGCGGTTATGTCTGGGTTAGGTCTGGTATTTGCCATCATCTAGCTCATACTTTCGCATTTTTCGCATTCTTGTTGGCCAGATCCTGGGCTCTTGCTGATTTGGATCACGTAGTAATGTGGTACCAAGCCGAAACAGTCAATTAAAGCTCGTATCGATCAATATTTTAGGGGGAAACACCGGTTATGTCTGGGTTAGGTCTGGTGTTTGCCATCATCTATCTCACACTTTCGCATTTGTCGCATATTTGTTGTCTAGATCCTGGGTTTTTTCTGGTTTGGATCACGTAGTAATGTGGTACTACACCGAAACTGTCAATTAAACCTGGTTCCGATTAATATTTTGCAGGATAACGCCGGTTATGTCTGGGTTAGGTCTGGTATTTGCCATCATCTATCTCATACTTTCGCATTTTTCGTATACTTGTTGGCCAGATGCCGGGCTTTTCCTCATTTGGATCACGTAGTAATGTGGTACTACACTGAAGGGGTCAATTAAACCTGGCTCCGATTAATAGTTTAGAGGATAACGCCGGTTATGTCTGGGTTAGGTCTGGTATTTGCCATCATCTAGCTCATACTTTCGCATTTTTCGCAATACTTGTTGGCCAGGTTCTGGGCTCTTGCTGATTTGCTTCACGTAGTAATGTGGTACCAAACCGAAACAGTCAATTAAAGCTCGTATCGATCAATATTTTAGGGGGAAACACCGGTTATGTCTGGGTAAGGTCTGGTATTTGCCATCATCTGCCTCATACTTTCGCATGTTTTGCATTCTTTGTTGGCCAGATCCTGGGTTTTTCCGGTTTGGATCACGTTGTAATGTGGTACCACACTGAAATAGTCAATTAAGACTGGTTCCGATTAATATTTTAGAGAACAACGCCGGTTAGGTTTGTGTTAGGTCTGGTATTTGCAATCATCTGCCTCATACTATCGCATTTTTCGCATACTTGTTGGCCAGATCCCGGGCTCTTGCTGATTTGGATCACGTAGTAATGTGGTACCAAACCGAAACAGTCAATTGAAGCTGGCTTCGATCTATATTTTAGGAGGAGACACCGGTTATGCCTGGGTTAGGTCTGGTATTTGCCATCATCTACCTCATACTTTCGCATTTTATGCATTCTTGTTGGCCAGATCCGTGGTTTTTTCTGGTTGTGATCACATAGTAATGTGGTACAAAACCGAAACAGTCAATTGAAGCTGGCTTCGATCAATATTTTAGGAGGAAACACCGGTTATGTCTGGGTTAGGTCTGGTATTTGCCATCATCTGACTCATACTTTCGCATTTTTTGCATTCTTGTTGGCCAGATCCTGGGTTTTTTACTGGTTAGGATCACGTACTAATGTGGTGCCACAATGAAATAGTCAATTCTACCTGTATTCGATCAATATTTTAGGGGATATCGCCGGTTAGGTATGGGCTCCGTCTGGTAATTGCAGTTATCTTCCTCTTGCTTTCGCATTTTTCGCATACTTGTTGGCCAGATCCTGGGCTTTTTCTGATTTGTATCACGTATTAATGTGATACCACACAGGTACAGTCAATTAATCCTGGTTCCGCTTAATATTTTAGAGGATAACGCCGGTTATGTCTGGGTTAGGTCTGGTATTTGCCATCATCTAGCTCATACTTTCGCATTTTTCGCATACTTGAATGGCCAGAACCTGGGTTTTTTTAGATTGGATCACGTAGTAATGTGGCACCACACCGAAACAGTCAATTAAACCTGGTTCCGATTAATATTTTAGAGGATAACGCCGGTTATGTCTGGGTTAGGTCTGGTATTTGCAATCATCTGACTCACACTTTCGCATTTGTCGCATATTTGTTGTCTAGATCCTGGGTTTTTTCTGGATAGGATTACATAGTAATGTGGTACCAAACCGAAACAGTCAATTAAACCTGGTTGCGATTTATATTTTAGAGGATAACGGCGGTTATGTCTATGTTAGGTCTGGTATTTGCCATCATCTAGCTCATACTATCGCATGTTTTGCATTCTTGTTGGCCCGATCCTGGGTTTTTTCCGGTTTGGATCACGTTGTAATGTGATACCACACTGAAATAGTCAATTAAGCCTGGTTGCGATTAATATTTTAGAGAACAACGCCGGTTAGGTTTGTGTTAGGTCTGGTATTTGCAATCATCTGACTCATACATTCGCACTTTTCGCGTGCTTGTTGGCCAGATCCTGGGCTTTTGTTGATTTGGGTCACGTAGTAACGTGGTACCACACCGAAGCAGTCAATTAAACTTGGTTACGATTAATATTTTAGGGGGAAATACCGGTTATGTCTGGGTTAGTTCTCGTATTTGCAATCATCTGGCTCATACTTTCGCATTTTTCGCATAGTTGAATGGCCAGATCCTGGGCATTTTCTGACTTGGATCTCGTAGTAATGTGGTACTACACTGAGACTGACAATTATACCTGGTTAGACTTGAATGGCCAGATCCTGGGCTTTTTCTGATTCGGATCACGTAGTAATGTGGTACTACACTGAAACTGTCTATTAAACCTGGTTCCGATTAATATTTTAGAGGATAACGCCGGTTATGTCTGGGTTAGGTCTGGTATTTGCCATCATCTAGCTCATACTTTCGCATTTTTCGCATACTTGAATGGCCAGAACCTGGGCTTTTTTTAGATTGGATAACGTAGTAATGTGGCACCACACCGAAACAGTCAATTAAACCTGGTTCCGATTAATATTTTAGAGGATAACGCCGGTTACGTCTGGGTTAGGTCTGGTATTTGCCATCATCTAGCTCATACTTTCGCATTTTTCGAATACTTGTTGGCCAGATCCCGGGCTTCTCCTGATTTGAATCACGTAGTAATGTGGCACCACACCGAAACAGTCAATTAAACCTGGTTCCGATTAATATTTTAGAGAACAACGCCGGTTAGGTTTGTGTTAGGTCTGGTATTCGCAATCATCTGACTCATACATTCGCATTTTTCGCGTGCTTGTTGGCCAGATCCTGGGCTTTTGTTGATTTGGGTCACGTAGTAACGTGGTACCACACCGAAGCAGTCAATTGAAGCTGGCTTCGATCAATATTTTAGGAGGAAACACCGGTTATGTCTGGGTTAGGTCTGGTATTTGCCATCATCTGACTCATACTTTCGCATTTTTTGCATTCTTGTTGGCCAGATCCTGGGTTTTTTACTGGTTAGGATCACGTACTAATGTGGTGCCACAATGAAATAGTCAATTCTACCTGTATTCGATCAATATTTTAGGGGATATCGCCGGATAGGTATGGGCTCCGTCTGGTAATTGCAATTATCTTCCTCTTGCTTTCGCATTTTTCGCATACTTGTTGGCCAGATCCTGGGCTTTTTCTGATTTGTATCACGTATTAATGTGGTACCACACAGGTACAGTCAATTAATCCTGGTTCCGATTAATATTTTAGAGGATAACGCCGGTTATGTCTGGGTTAGGTCTGGTATTTGCCATCATCTAGCTCATACTTTCGCATTTTTCGCATACTTGAATGGCCAGAACCTGGGTTTTTTTAGATTGGATCACGTAGTAATGTGGTACCACAACGAAACAGTCAACTAAACCTGGTTGCGATTAATAGTTTAGAGAATAACGCCGGTTACGTCTGCGTTAGGTCTGGTATTTGCAATCATCTGACTCATACATTCGCATTTTTCGCGTGCTTGTTGGCCAGATCCTGGGCTTTTGTTGATTTGGGTCACGTAGTAACGTGGTACCACACCGAAGCAGTCAATTAAACTTGGTTACGATTAATATTTTAGGGGGAAATACCGGTTATGTCTGGGTTAGTTCTCGTATTTGCAATCATCTGGCTCATACTTTCGCATTTTTCGCATAGTTGAATGGCCAGATCCTGGGCATTTTCTGACTTGGATCTCGTAGTAATGTGGTACTACACTGAAACTGTCTATTAAACCTGGTTCCGATTAATATTTTAGAGGATAACGCCGATTATGTCTGGGTTAGGTCTGGTATTTGCCATCATCTAACTCATACTTTCGCATTTTTCGCATACTTGAATGGCCAGAACCTGGGCTTTTTTTAGATTGGATAACGTAGTAATGTGGCACCACACCGAAACAGTCAATTAAACCTGGTTCCGATTAATATTTTAGAGGATAACGCCGGTTACGTCTGGGTTAGGTCTGGTATTTGCCATCTTCTAGCTCATACTTTCGCATTTTTCGCATACTTGTTGGACAGTTCCTGTGCTTTTGCTGATTTGGATCACGTAGTAATGTAGTATCACACTGAAGGGGTCAATTAAACCTGGTTCCGATTAAAAGTTTAGAGGAAAACGCCGGTTATGTCTGGGTTAGTTCTCGTATTTGCGATCATCTGGCTCATACTTTCGCTTTTTTCGCATACTTGAATGGCCAGAACCTGGGCTTTTTTTAGATTGGATCACGTAGTAATGTGGCACCACACCGAAACAGTCAATTAAGCCTGGTTCCGATTAATATTTTAGAGGATAACAGCGGTTATGTCTGGGTTAGGTCTGGTATTTGCCATCATCTCGCTCATACTTTCGCATTTTTCGTATACCTGTTGGCCAGATCCTTGGTTTTTTCTGGTTTTGATCACATAGTAATGTGGTACCACACCGAAACAGTCAATTAAACCTGGTTCCGATTAATATTTTAGAGAACGACGCCGGTTATGTCTGGGTTAGCTCCTGTATTTGGAATCATCTGGCTCATACTTTCGCATTTTTCGCATACTTCTTGGCCAGCTCCTGGGTATTTTCCGGTTTGGATTACGTAGTAATGTGGTACCACACCGAAACAGTCAATTAAACCTGGTACCGTTTAATATTTTAGAGGATAACGCCGCTTATGTCTGGGTTAGGTCTGGTATTTGCCATCATCTAGCTTATAGTTTCGCATTTTTCGCATACTTTAATGGCCAGAACCTGGGCTTTTTTTAGATTGGATCACGTAGTAATGTGGCACCACACCGAAACGGTCAATTATACCTGGTACCGATTAATATTTTAGAGGATAACGCCGGTTATGCCTGGGTTAGGTCTGGTATTTGCAATCATCTGGCTCATACTTTCGCATTTTTCGCATACTTGAATGGCCAGAACCTGGGCTTTTTTTAGATTGGATCACGTAGTAATGTGGCACCACACCGAAACAGTCAATTAAACCTGGCACCGATTAATATTTTAGAGGATAACCCCGGTTATGTCTGGGTTAGGTCTGGTATTTGCCATCATCTAGCTCATACTTTCGCATTTTTCGCATACTTGTTAGCCAGAGCCTGGGCTTTTGCTGATTTGGATCACGTAGTAATGTGGTACCACACTGGAACAGTCAATTAATCCTGTTTCCGATTAATATTTTAGAGGAGAACACCGGTTATGTATGGGCTAGTTCTCGTATTTGCAATCATCAGCCTCATACTTTCGCATTTTTTGCATTCTTGTTGGCCAGATCCTGGGTTTTTTCCGGTTCGGATCACGTAGTAATGTGGTTCCACATTGAAACAGTCAATTAAACCTGGTTCCGATTAATATTTTAGAGAACAACGCCGGTTATGTCTGGGTTAGCTCCTGTATTTGGAATCATCTGGCTCATACTTTCGCATTTTTCGCATACTTCTTGGCCAGCTCCTGGGTATTTTCCGGTTTGGATTACGTAGTAATGTGGTACCACACCGAAACAGTCAATTAAACCTGGTACCGTTTAATATTTTAGAGGATAACGCCGGTTATGTCTGGGTTAGGTCTGGTATTTGCCATCATCTAGCTTATAGTTTCGCATTTTTCGCATACTTTAATGGCCAGAACCTGGGCTTTTTTTAGATTGGATCACGTAGTAATGTGGCACCACACCGAAACGGTCAATTATACCTGGTACCGATTAATATTTTAGAGGATAACGCCGGTTATGCCTGGGTTAGGTCTGGTATTTGCAATCATCTGGCTCATACTTTCGCATTTTTCGCATACTTGAATGGCCAGAACCTGGGCTTTTTTTAGATTGGATCACGTAGTAATGTGGCACCACACCGAAACAGTCAATTAAACCTGGTACCGATTAATATTTTAGAGGATAACGCCGGTTATGTCTGGGTTAGGTCTGGTATTTGCCATCATCTAGCTCATACTTTCGCATTTTTCGCATACTTGAATGGCCAGAACCTGGGCTTTTTTTAGATTGGATCACGTAGTAATGTGGCACCACACCGAAACAGTCAATTAAACCTGGTACCGATTAATATTTTAGAGGATAACGCCGGTTATGTCTGGGTGAGGTCTGGTATTTGCCATCATCTAGCTCATACTTTCGCATTTTTCGCATACTTGTTGGCCAGATCCTGGGCTTATGCTGATTTGGATCACGTAGTAATGTGCTACCACACTGAAGGGGTCAATTAAACTTGGTTCCGATTAATATTTTGGAGGTTAACGCTGGTTATGGCTGGGTTAGGTCTGGTATTTGCATTCATCTGACACATACTTTCACATTTTTCGCATACTTGTTGGCCAGATTCTTGGCTCTTGCTGATTTGGATCACGTAGTAATGTGGTACCAAACCGAAACAGTCAATTAAAGCTGGTTTCGATCAATATTTTAGCGGGAGACGCCGGTTATGTCTGGGTTAGGTCTGGTATTTGCCATCATCTACCTCATACTTTCGCATTTTATGCATTCTTGTTGGCCTGATCCTAGGTTTTTTCTAGTTTGGATCACATAGTTATGTGGTACCACACCGAAACAGTCAATTAAAGCTGGTTTCGATCAATATTTTAGCGCGAAACACCGGTTATGTCTGGGTTAGGTCTGGTATTTGCCATCATCTACCTCATACTTTCGCATTTTATGCATTCTTGTAGGCCTGATCCTGGGTTTTTTCTGGTTTCGATCACATAGTTATGTGGTACCACACCGAAACAGTCAATTAAACCTGGTTGCAATTTATATTTTAGAGGATAACGGCGGTTATGGCTGGGTTAGGTCTGGTATTTGCCATCATCTAGCTCATACTTTCGCATTTTTGGCATACTTGTTGGCCAAATCCTGGGCTTTTGCTGATTTGGATCACGTAGTAATGTGGTACCACACTGGAACAGGCAATTAAACCTGGTTCCGATTAATATTTTAGAGGATAACGCCGGTTATGTCTGGGTTAGGTCTGGTATTTGCCATCATCTAGCTCATACTTTCGCATTTTTCGCATACTTGAATGGCCAGATCCTGGGCTTTTGCTGATTTGGATCACGCAGTAATGTGTTACCACACTGGAACAGGCAATTAAACCTGGTTCCGATTAATATTTTAGAGGATAACGCCGGTTATGTCTGGGTTAGGTCTGGTATTTGCCATCATCTACCTCATACTTTCGCATTTTATGCATTCTTGTTGGCCTGATCCTGGGTTTTTTCTGGTTTGGATCACGTAGTAATGTGGCACCACACCGAAACAGTCAACTAAACCTGGTTCCGATTAATATTTTAGCGTATAACCCCGGTTATGTCTGGGTTAGCTCCTGTATTTGGAATCATCTGGCTCATACTTTCGCATTTTTCGCATACTTCTTGGCCAGATCCTGGGTTTTTTCCGGTTTGGGTTACGTAGTAATGTGGCACCACACTGAAACTGTCAATTGAACCTGGTTCCGATTAATATTTTAGAGGATAACGCCAGTTATGTCTGGGTTAGGTCTGGTATTTGCCATCATCTGACTCATACTTTCGCACTCTTCGCATACTTGTTGGCCAGATCCTGGGTTTTTTCCAGGTTGGATCACGTAGTAATGTGGTACCACACTGGAACAGTCAATCAATCCTGTTTCCGATTAATATTTTAGGGGATAACGCCGGTTATGTCTGGGTTAGTTCTAGTATTTGGAATCATCTGGCTCATACTTTCGCATTTTTCGCGTACCTGTTGGCCAGATCATGGGCTTTTTCTGATTTGGATCACGTAGTAATGTGGCACCACACTGAAACTGTCAATTGAACCTGGTTCCGATTAATATTTTAGAGGATAACGCCAGTTATATCTGGGTTAGGTCTGGTATTTGCCATGATCTGAGTCATACTTTCGCATTGTTCGCATACTTGTTGGCCAGATCCTGGGCTCTTGCTGATTTGGATCACGTAGTAATGTGGTACCACAACGAACCTGTCAATTAAACCTGGTTGCGATTAATATTTTAGAGGACAACGCCGGTTATGTCTGGGTTATTTCTGGTATTTGCAATCATCTGGCTCATTCGTTCGCATTGTTCGCATACTTGTTGGCCAGATCCTGGGTTTTTTCCGGTTTGGATTACGTACTAATGTGGTACCACACCGAAACTGTCAATTAAACCTTGTTGCGATTAATATTTTAGAGGACAACGCCTGTTATGTCTGTGTTAGTTCTGGTATTTGCAATCATCTGGCTCATACTTTCGCATTTTTCGCATACCTGTTGGCCAGATCATGGGCTTTTTCTGATTTGGATCACGTAGTAATGTGGCACCACACTGAAACTGTCAATTGAACCTGGTTCCGATTAATATTTTAGAGGATAACGCCAATTATGCCTGGGTTAGGTCTGGTATATGCCCTCATCTTGCTCATAATATCGCATTTTTCGCATACTATTTGGCCAGATCCTGGGCTCTTGCTGATTTGGATCACGTAGTAATGTGGTACCACAACGAACCTGTCAATTAAACCTGGTTGCGATTAATATTTTAGAGGGCAACGCCGGTTATGTCTGGGTTATTTCTGGTATTTGCAATCATCTGGCTCATTCGTTCGCATTTTTCGCATAGCTGTTGGTCAGACCCTGGGTATTTTCTGGTTTGATTACATAGTAAAGTGGTACCACACCGGAACAGTCAATTAAACCTGGGTGCGATTACTATTTTAGAGGACAACGCCGGTTATGTCTGGGATAGGTCTGGTATTTGCCATCATCTAGCCCATACCTTCGAATTCTTCGCACACTTGTTGGCCAGATCCTGGGTTTTTTCCTGTTTGGATTAGGGAGTAATGTGGTACCACACCGAAACTGTCAATTAAACCTGGTTGCGATTAATATTTTAGAGGATAACGCCGGTTATGTCTGGGTTAGGTCTGGTATTTGCCATCATCTGTCCCATCCTTTCGCATTCTTCGCATACTTGTTGGCCAGATCCTGGGTTTTTTCTGGTTTGGATTACGTAGTATTGTGGCACCACGCCGAAACAGTCAATTAAACCTGGTTCCGATTAATATTTTAGAGGACAACGCCGGTAATCTCTGGGTTAAGTCTGGTATTTGCCATCATCTAGCTCATACTTTCGCATTTTTCGCATACATGTTGGCCAGATCCTGGGTTTTTTCTGGTTTGGATCACGTAGTATTGTGGTACCACACTGGAACAGTCAATTAAACCTGGTTCCGATTAATATTTTAGAGGACAACGCCTGTTATGTCTGTGTTAGTTCTGGTATTTGCCATCATCTGGCTCATACTTTCGCATTCTCGCATCCTTGTAGGACAGATACTGGGTCTTTCTCTGGTTTGGCTTACATAGCAATGTGGCACCACACTGAAACAGTCAATTAAACCTGGTTCCGATTAATATTTTAGAGAACAACGCCGGTTCGGTTTGCGTTAGGTCTGGTATTTGCCATCATCTATCTCATACTTACTCATTTTTTGCATACTTGTTGGCCAGATCCTGGGTTTTTTCTGGTTTGGATCACGTAGTGTTGTGGCACCACACCGAAACAGGCGATTAAACCTGGTTGCGATTAATATTTTTGAGGATAACACCGGTTAGGTCTGGGTTACGTCTGATAATTGTAATCATCATCCTCTTGCATTCGCATTTCTCGCATACTCGTTGGCCAGATCCTGCGTTTTTTCTGATTTGGATTACGCCGTAATGTGGTACCACACTGAAACAGTCCATTAAACCTGGTTTCGATCAATATTTTAGAGGATAACGCAAGTTAAGTCTGGGATAGGTCTGGGGATTTGCCCTCATGAGGCTCATACTTTCGCGTTTTTCACATTATTGTTGAACAGATCCTGGGTTTTTTCTGGTTTGGATCACGTAGTAATGTGGTACCACACTGAGACAGTCCATTAAACCTGGTTTCGTCCATTATTTTAGAGAATAATTCATGTTAGGTCTAGGTTAGGTCTGAGATTTGCTCTCAGCAGGCTCATACCTTCGCATATTTCTCATACTTGATGGCTAGATCCTGGGCTTTTTCTGGATTGGATCACGTAGTAATGTGGTACCACACTGAAACAGTCGATTAAACCTGGTTTCGATCAATATTATACAGAATAACTCATGTTAGGTCTAGGTTAGGTCTGGGATTTGCTCTCTTCAGGCTGGTACTTTCGCATATTTCTCATACTTGATGGCCAGATCCTGGGCTTCCACTGGTTTGGATCACGTAGTAATGTGATGCCACACTGAAACAGTCAATTAAACCTGGTCTTGATAAATATTTTAGAGGATAACGCATGTTAGGTCTGGGTTAGGTCTAGGATTTGCCCTCTGCAGGCTCATACTTTCGCATATTTCTCATACTTGATGGCTACATCCTGGGCTTTTTCTGGATTGGATCACGTAGTAGTGTGGTACCACACTGAAACAGTCCATTGAACCTGGTTTGGATCAATATTTTAGAGAATAATTCATGTTAGGTCTAGGTAAGTTCTGGGATTTGCTCTCATCAGGCTGGTACTTTCGCATATTTCTCATACTTGATGGCCAGATCCTAGGTTTCCACTGGTTTGGATCACGTAGTAATGTGATGCCACACTGAAACTGTCAATTAAATCTGGTCTTGATAAATATTTTAGAGGATAGCGCATGTTAGGTCTGGGTTAGGTCTAGGATTTGCCCTAATCAGGCTCATAATTTCGCATATTTCTCATACTTCAGGGCTAGATCCTGGGCTTTTTCTGGTTTGGATCACGCAGTAATGTGGTACCACACTGAAACAGTCCATTAAACCTGGTTTCGATCAATATTTTAGAGAATAATTCATGTTAGGTCTAGGTTACGTCTGGGATTTGCTCTCATCAGGCTCATACTTTCGCATATTTCTCATTCTTGTTGGCCAGATCCTGGGCTTCCACTGGTTTGGATCACGTAGTAATGTGATGCCACACTAAAACAGTCAATTAAACCTGGTTTCGATCGTCATTTTGGAGGATAACGCAAGTTGTGTCTGGGATAGGTCTGGGGAGTTGCCCTCATCAGACTCATACTTTCGCATTCTTCACATACTTGTTGAACGGATCCTGGGTTTTTTCTGGTTTGGACCACGTAGTAATGTGGTACCACACTGAAACAGTCGATTAAACCTGGTTTCGATCAATATTTTTGTGGATAACTCATGTTACGTCTAGGTTAGGTCTGGGATTTGCTCTCATCAGGCTCATACTTTCGCATATTTCTCATTCTTGTTGGCCAGATCCTGGGCTTCCACTGGTTTGGATCACGCAGTAATGTGATGCCACACTGAAACAGTCGATTAAACCTGGTTTCGATCAATATTTTTGTGGATAACTCATGTTACGTCTAGGTTAGGTCTGGGATTTGCTCTCATCAGGCTCATTCTTTCGCATATTTCTCATACTTCATGGCTAGATCCTGGGCTATTTCTGGATTGCATCACGTAGTAATGTATTACCACACAGAAACAGTCGATTAAACCTGGTTTCGATCAATATTTTAGAGGATAACGCTAGTTTGGTCTGGGATTGGTGTGGGATTTGCCCTCATCAGGGTCATATTTTCGCATTTTTCACATACTTGTAGAACAGATCCCTGGCTTTTTCAGGTTTGTATCATGTAGTAATGTGGTACCACACTGAAACAGTCGATTAAACCTGGTTTCGATCAATATTTTAAAGGATAACGCATGTTATGTCTAGGTTAGTCCAGGGATTTGCCCACATCAGGATCATACTTTCGCATTTTTCACATACTTGTTGATCAGATCCTGGGATTTTCTGGTTTGGATCAGGTAGCAATGTGGTACCACACTGAAACAGTCGATTAAACCTGGTTTCGATCAATATTTTTGAGGATATCGCATGTTAGATCTAGGTCAGGCCTGGGATTTTCTCTCATCAGACACATACTTTCGTATTCTCCACATATTTGTTGAACAGATCCTGGGTTTTTTCTAGTTTGGATCACGGAGTATTGTGCTACCACACTGAAACAGTCCATTAAACCTGCTTTCGATCAATATTCTAGAGAATAACGCATGTTAGGTCTTGGTTAGGTCTGGGATTTGCTCACATCAGGCTCGTATTTTCTATATTTCTCATAGTTGATGGCCAGATTCTGGGCTTTATCTGGTTTGGATCACGTAGTAATGTGGTAGCACACCGAAACAGTCCATTAAACCTGGTTTCGATCAATATTTTAGAGGATAACGCAAGTTAGGTCTGGGATAGGTGTGGGATTTGCCCTCATCAGGGTCATGTTCTCGCATTTTTCACATACCTGTAGAACGGATCCCATGCTTTTTCCGGTTTTGGATCACGTAGTAATGTGGTACCACACTGAAACAGTCCATTAAACGTGATTTCGATCAATATTTTAGATGTTAACGCAAGTTATGTCTGGGATAGGTCTGGGATTTGCCCTCGTCAGGCTCATAGTTTCGCGTTTCTTACATACTTGTAGAACAGATCCTGGGATTTTTCTGGTTTGGATCCCGTAGTAATGTGGTACCACACTGAAACAGTCCATTCAACCTGGTTTCGATCAATATTTTAGAGGATAACGCATGTTATGTCTAGGTTAGTCCTGGGATTTGCCCTCATCAGGGTCATATTTTCGCGATCTTCACATACTTGTTGAACAGATCCTGGGTATTTTTCTGGTTTTGATCAGGTAGTAATGTGGTACCACACTGAAACAGTCGATTAAACCTGGTTTCGATCAATATTTTTGAGAATAACGCATGTTAGATCTAGGTTAGGCCTGGGATTTGCCCTCATCAGGGTCATATTTTCGCATTTTTCACATACCTGTAGTACGGATCCCATGCTTTTTCTGGTGTTGGATCACGTAGTAATGTGGTAGCACACTGAAACATTCAATTAAACCTGGTTTCGATCAATATTTTAGAGAATGATTCATGTTAGGTCTAGGTTAGGTCTGGGATTTGCTCTCATCAGCCTCATACTTTCGCATATTTCTCATTCTTGTTGGCCAGATCCTGGGCTTCCACTGGTTTGGATCACGTAGTAATGTGATGCCACACTAAAACAGTCAATTAAACCTGGTCTCGATCAATATTTTAGAGGATAACGCAAGTTATGTCTGGGATATGTCTGGGATTTGCCCTCGTCAGGCTCATACTTCCACATTCTTCACATACTTGTTGTACAGATCCTGGGTTTTTTTCTGGTTTGGATCACGTAGTAATGTGGTACCACACTGAAACAGTCCATTAAACCTGGTTTCGATCAATATTTTACAGAATAACTCATGTTAGGTCTAGGTTAGGTCTGGGATTTGCTCTCATCAGGCTGGTACTTTCGCATATTTCTCATACTTGATGGCCAGATCCCAGGCTTCCACTGGTTTGGATCACGTAGTAATGTGATGCCACACTGAAACGGTCAATTAAACCTGGTCTTGATAAATATTTTAGAGGATAACACATGTTAGGTCTGGGTTAGGTCTAGGATTTGCCCTAATCAGGCGCATAATTTCGCATATTTCTCATACTTCATGGCTGGATCCTGGGCTTTTTCTGGTTTGGATCACGCAGTAATGTGGTACCACACTGAAACAGTCCATTAAACCTGGTTTCGATCAATATTTTAGAGGATAACGCAAGTTATGTCTGGGATAGGTCTGGGGATTTGCCCTCATCAGGCTCATACTTTCGCGTTTTTCATATTCTTGTTGAACAGATCCTGGGTTTTTTCTGGTTTCGATCACGTAGTAATGTGGTACCACACTGAAACAGTCCATTAAACCTGGTTTCGACCATTATTTTAGAGAATAATTCATGTTAGGTCTAGGTTAGGTCTGGGATTTGCTCTCATCAGGCTCGTACTTTCGCATATTTCTCATACTTGATGGGCAGATTCTGGGCTTTTTCTGATTTGGATCACGTAGTAATGAGGTACCACACGGAAACAGTCCATTAAACCTGGTTTCGATCAATATTTTACAGGATAACGCAAGTTAGGTCTGGGATAGGTCTGGGATTTGCCCTCATCAGGCTCATACTTTCGCGTTTTTCACATTCATGTTGAACAGATCCTGGGCTTCCACTGGTTTGGATCACGTAGTAATGTGATGCCACACTGAAACAGTCAATTAAACCTGGTTTCGATCAATATTTTATAGGATAACGCAAGTTATGTCTGGGTTAGGTCTAGGATATGCCCTAATCAGGCTCATACTTTCATATATTTCTCATACTTGATGGCCAGACTCTAGGCTTTTTCCGGTTTGGATCACGTAGTAATGTGGTACCACACTGAAACAGTCGATTAAACTTGGTTTCGATCAATATTTTTCAGGGTAACGCATGTTAGGTCTAGGTTAGGCCTGGGATTTTCCCTCATCAGACACATACTTTCGCATTCTTCACATACTTGTTGAACGGATCCCGGATTTTTCTGGTTTGCATCACGTAGTAATGTGGTACCACACTGAAACAGTCGATTAAACCTGGTTTCGATCAATATTTTAGTGAATAACTCATGTTAGGTCTAGGTTAGGTCTGGGACATGCTTTCATCAGGCTCGCACTTTCACATATTTCTTATACTTGATGGCCAGATTTGGGGCTTTCTCCGGTTTGGATCACGCAGTAATGTGGTACCACACTGAAACATTCAATTAAACCTGGTCTTGATAAATATTATAGAGGATAACGCATGTTAGATCTGGGTTAGGTCTAGGATTTGCCCTAATCCGGCTCATAATTTCGCATATTTCTCATACTTCATGGCTAGAACCAGGGCTTTTTCTGCATTGGATCACGTAGAAATGTGGTACCACACTGAAGCAGTAAATTAAACCTAGTTTCGATCAATATTTTACAGGATAACGCAAGTTAGGTCTGGGGTAGGCCTGGGATTTGCCCTCATCAGGCTCATAGTTTCGCGTTTTTCACATACTTGTTGAACAGATCCTGGGTTTTTCTGGTTTGGATCACGTAGTAATGTGGTATCACACTGAAACAGTCGATTAAACCTGGTTTCGATCAATATTTTAGTGAATAACTCATGTTAGGTCTAGGCTAGGTCTGGGATTTGATCACATCAGGCTCGTACATTCACATATTTCTCATACTTGGTGGCCAGATTCTGGGCCTTTTCTGGTTTGGAACACGTAGTAATGTATTACCACACTGAAACAGTCGATTAAACCTGGTGTCGATCAATATTTTTGAGGATAACGCATGTTAGGTCTAGGTTAGGCCTGGAATTTTCCCTCATCAGACACATACATTCGCATTCTCCACATACTTGTTGAACAGATTCTGGGTTTTTTCTCGTTTGGATCACGTAGTAATGTGGTACCACACTTAAACATTCAATTAAACCTGGTCTTGATAAATATTTTTGAGGATAACGCATGTTAGGTCTGGGTTAGGTCTAGGATTTGCCCTAATCTGGCCCATGATATCGCATATTTCTCATACTTCATTGCTAGATCCTGGGCTTTTTCTGGATTGGATCACGTAGTAATGTGGTACCACACTGAAGCAGTCGATTAAACCTGGTGTCGATCAATATTTTTGAGGATAACGCATGTTAGGTCTAGGTTAGGTCTGGGATTTTCCCTCATGAGACACATACTTTCGCATTCTCCACATACTTGTTGAACGGATACTGGGTTTTTTCTGATTTGGAGCACGTAGTAATGTGATGCCACACTAAAACAGGTAATTAAACCTGGTTTCGATCAATATTTTGGAGGATAACGCAAGTTATGTCTGGGATAGGTCTGGGTTTTGCCCTCCTCAGGCTCATACATTCGCGTTTGTCACATACTTGTTGAACAGATCCTGGGTTTTTTCTGGATTGGATCAGGTAGTAATGCGGTACCACACTGAAACAGTCGATTAAACCTGGTTTCGATCAATATTTTAGAGGATAACGCAAGTTATGTCTGGGATAGTTCTGGGATTTGCCCTCATCAGGCTCATACTTTCGCGTTTTTCACATACTTGCTGAACAGATCCTGGGTTTTTTCTGGTTTGGATCGGGTAGTAATGTGGTACCTCACTGAAACAGTCCATTAAACCTGATCTTGATCAATATTTTATAGGATAACGCATGTTAGGTCTGGGATAGGTCTGGGATTTGCTCACATCAGGCTCGTATTTTCGCATATTTCTCATAGTTGATGGCCAGATTCTGGGCTTTATCTGGTTTGGATCACGTAGTAATGTGGTACCACACTGAAACAGTCCATTAAACCTGGTTTCGATCAATATTTTAGAGGATAACGCAAGTTAGGTATGGGATAGGTGCGGGATTTGCCCTCATCAGGGTCATATTTTCGTATTTTTCACATACCTGTAGTACGGATCCCATGCTTTTTCTGGTGTTGGATCACGTAGTAATGTGGTACCACACTGAAACGTTCAATTAAACCTGGTCTTGACAAATATTTTAGAGTATAACGCGTGTTAGGACTGGGTTAGGTCTAGGATTTGCCCTAATCAGGCTCATAATTTCGCATATTTCTCATACTTCATGGATAAATCCTGGGCTTTTTCTGGTTTGGATCACGCAGTAATATGGTACCACACTGAAACAGTCCATTAAACCTGGTTTCGATCAATATTTTAGAGAATGATTCATGTTAGGTCTAGGTTAGGTCTGGGATTTGCTCTCATCAGGCTGGTACTTTCGCATATTTCTCATTCTTGTTGGCGAGATCCTGGGCTTCCACTGGTTTGGATCACGTAGTAATGTGATGCCACACTAATACAGTCAATTAAACCTGGTCTCGATCAATATTTTAGAGGATAACGCAAGTTATGTCTGGGATATGTCTGGGATTTGCCCTCGTCAGGCTCATACTTCCTCATTCTTCACATACTTGTTGTACAGATCCTGGGTTTTTTTCTGGTTTGGATCACGTAGTAATGTGGTACCACACTGAAACAGTCCATTAAACCCGGTTTCGATCAATATTTTAGAGAATGATTCATGTTAGGTCTAGGTTAGGTCTGGGATTTGCTCTCATCAGGCTGGTACTTTCGCATATTTCTCATACTTGATGGCCAGATCCTAGGCTTCCACTGGTTTGGATCACGTAGTAATGTGATGCCACACTGAAACGGTCAATTAAACCTGGTTTCCATCAATATTTTAGAGAATAATCCATGTTAGGTCTAGGTTAGGTCTGGGATTTGCTCTCATCAGGCTGGTACTTTCGCATATTTCTCATACTTGATGGCCAGATCCTAGGCTTCCACTGGTTTGGATCACGTAGTAATGTGGTACCACAATAAAACAGTCCATTAAACGTGGTTTCGATCAATATTTTAGATGTTAACGCATGTTATGTCTGGGTTAGGTCTAGGATTTGCTCTCAGCAGGCTCATACTTCCTCATTCTTCACATACTTGTTGTACAGATCCTGGGTTTTTTTCTGGTTTGGATCACGTAGTAATGTGGTACCACACTGAAACAGTCCATTAAACCTGGTTTCGATCAATATTTTAGAGGATAACGCATGTTAGGTCTGGGTTTGGTCTAGGATTTGCCCTCAGCAGGCTCATACTTTCGCATATTTCTCATACTTGATGGCTACATCCTGGGCTTTTTCTGGATTGGATCACGTAGTAATGTGGTACCACACTGAAACAGTCCATTAAACCTGGTTTCGATCAATATTTTAGAGAATAATTCATGTTAGGTCTAGGTTAGGTCTGGGATTTGCTCTCATCAGGCTGGTACTTTCGCATATTTCTCATACTTGATAGGCAGATCCTAGGCTTCCACTGGTTTGGATCAGGTAGTAATGTGGTACCACACTGAAACAGTCCATTAATCCTGGTTTCGATCAGTATTTTAGAGGATAATTCATGTTAGGTCTAGGTTAGGTCTGGGATTTGCTCTCATCAGGCTCATACTTTCGCATATTTCTCATTCTTGTTGGCCAGATCCTGGGCTTCCACTGGTCTGGGTCACGTAGTAATGTGATGCCACACTAAACCTGTCAATTAAACCTGGTTTCGATCAATATTTTAGAGGATAACGCAAGGTATGTCTGGGATAGATCTGGGGATTTGCCCTCATCAGGCTCATACTTTCGCGTTTTTCACATACTTGTTGAACAGATCCTGGGTTTTTCTCTGGTTTGGATCACGTAGTAATGTGGTACCACACTGAAACAGTCGATTAAACCTGGTTTCGATCAATATTTTAGAGAATAATTCATGTTAGGTCTAGGTTAGGTCTGGGATTTGCTCTCATCAGGCTCATACTTTCGCATATTTCTCATTCCTGTTGGCCAGATCCTGGGCTTCCACTGGTTTGGATCACGTAGTAATGTGATGCCACACTAAAACAGTCAATTAAACCTGGTTTCGATCAATATTTTAGAGGATAACGCAAGTTATGTCTGGGATATGTCCTGGGATTTGCCCTCGTCAGGTTCATACTTCCTCATTCTTCACATACTTGTTGTACAGATCCTGGGTTTTTCTGGTTTGGATCACGTAGTAATGTGGTACCACACTGAAACAGTCGAATAAACCTGGTTTCGATCAATATTTTAGTGAATAACTCATGTTAGGTCTAGGTTAGTTCTGGGATTTGATCTCATCAGGCGCGTACTTTCACATATTTCTCATACTTGGTGGCCAGATTCTGGGCTTTTTCTGGTTTGGATCACGTAGTAATGTATTACCACACTGAAACAGTCGATTAAACCTGGTGTCGATCAATATTTTTGAGGATAACGCATGTTAGGTATGGGTTAGGTCTAGGATTTGCCCTTAACAGGCCCATAACATCGCATATTTCTCATACTTCATGACTAGATCCTGGGCTTTTTCTGGATTGGATCAGGTAGTAATGTGGTACCACACAGAAGCAGTCGATTAAACCTGGTGTCGATCAATATTTTTGAGGATAACGCATGTTAGGTCTAGGTTAGGCCTGTGATTTTCCCTCATGAGACACATACTTTCGCATTCTCCACATACTTGTTGAACGGATTCTGGGTTTTTCCTGGTTTGGATCACGTAGTAATGTGGTACCACACTGAAACAGTCGATTAAACCTGGTGTCGATCAATATTTTTGAGGATAATGCATGTTAGGTCTAGGTTAGTTCTGGGGTTTGCCCTCATCAGGGTCATATTTTCGCATATTTCTCATAGTTGATGGCCAGATTCTGGGCTTTTTCTGGTTTGGATCACGTAGTAATGTGATACCACACTGAAATAGTCGATTAAACCTGGTTTCGATCAATATTTTAGAGGATAACGCAAGTTATGTCTGAGATAGGTTCGGGATTTGCCCTCATCAGGGTCATACTTTCGCATTTTTCACATACTTGTTGAGCAGATCCTGGGTTTTTTCTGGTTTGGATCACGCAGTAATGTGGTACCACACTGAAACAGTCCACAAAACCTGGTTTCGATCAATATTTTGGAGGATAACGCATGTTATGTCTAGGTTAGGCCGGAGATTTGCCCTCATCAGACTCATACTTACGCATACTTCACATACTTGTTAAACAGATCCTGGGTTTTTTTCTGGTTTGGATCACGTAGTAATGTGGTACCACACTGAAACAGTCGATTAAACCTGGTTTCGATCAATATTTTTGAGGATAACGCATGTTAGGTCTACGTTAGGCCTGGGATTATCACTCATCAGACTCATACTTTCGCATTCTTCACATACTTGTTGAACGGATCCTGGGTTTTTTCTGGTTTGGATCACGTAGTAATGTGCTACCAGACTGAAACATTCAATTACACCTGGTCTTGATATATATTTTAGAGGATAACGCATGTTAGGTCTGGGTAAGGTCTAGGATTTGCCATCATCAGGCTCATAATTTCGCATATTTCTCATACTTGATGGCCAGATTCTGGGCCTTTTCTGGTTTTGATCACGTAGTAATGTGGTACCACACTGAAACAGTCGATTAAACCTGTTTTCGATCAATACTCTTGAGGATAACGCATGTTAGGTCTAGGTGAGGCCTGGGATTTTCCCTCATCAGACTCATACTTTCGCATTCTTCACATACTTGTTGAACAGATCCCGGGTTTTTTCTGGTTTGGATCACGTAGTAATGTGGTACCACACTGAAACAGTCAACTAAACCTGGTTTCGAAAAATGTTTTAGAGGGTAACGCAAGTTATGTCTGGGATAGGTCTGGGATTTGCCCTCATCAGGGTCATATTTTCGCGTTTATCACATACTTGTTGCACAGACCCCTGGCTTTTTCTGGTTTGGATCACGTAGTAATGTGGTACCACACTGAAACGGTCGATTAATTCTGGTTTCGATCAATATCTTAGAGGATAACGCATGTTAGTTCAAGGTTAGGGCTGGGATTTGCCCTCATCACGGTCATACTTTCGCAGTTTTAACATACATGTTGACCTGAGTGAGTGTTTTTTTTGCACTGGATCGCGTAGCAAAGAGGTACCACACTAAAACAGTCAATTAAACCTGGTTTCGAACAATGTTTTAGAGGGTAACGCAAGTTATGTCTGGGATAGGTCTGGGATTTGCCCTCATCAGGCTCATACCTTCGCATTTTTCACATACTTGTTGAACAGATCCTGGGTTTTTTCTGGTTTGGATCACGTAGTAATGTGGTACCACACTGAAACAGTCGATTAAACCTCGTTTCGATCAATATTTTTGATGATAACGCATGTTAGGACTAGGTTAGGCCTGGGATTTTCCCTCATCAGACTCATACTTTCGCATTCTTCACATACTTGTTGAACAGATCCTGGGTTTTTTCTGGTTTGGATCACGTAGTAATGTGGTACCACACTGACACAGACCATTAAACCTGGTTTCGATCAATATTTTAGAGGATAACGCAAGTTAGGTCTGGGATAGGTCTGGGATCTGCCCTCATCAGGCTCATACCTTCGCATTTTTCACATACTTGTTGAACACATCCTGGGTTTTTCTGGATTGGATCACGTAGTAATGTGGTACCACACTGAAACAGTAAATTAAACCTAGTTTCGATCAATATTTTGCAGGATAACGCAAGTTAGGTCTGGGGTAGGCCTGGGATTTGCCCTCATCAGGGACATACTTTCGCATTTTTCACATACATGTTGAACAGATCCCTGGCTTTTTCTGGTTTGGAACACGCAGTAATGTGGTACCCCACTGAAACGGTCCATTAAACCTGGTCTCGATCAATATTTTAGAGGATAACGCATGTTAGGTCTGGGATAGGTCTGGGATTTGCCCTCATCAGGCTCATAGTTTCGCGTTTTTCACATACTTGTTGAACAGATCCAGGGTTTCTCTGGTTTGGATCACGTAGTAAAGTGGTACCACACTGAAACAGTCGATTAAACCTGGTTTCGATCAATATTTTAGTGAATAACTCATGTTAGGTCTAGGTTAGGTCTGGGATTTGCTCTCATCAGGCTCGCACTTTCACATATTTCTCACACTTGATGGCCAGATTCTGGGCTTTTTCTGATTTGGATCCCGTAGTATTGTGATGCCACACTGAAACAGTCAATTAAACCTGGTGTCGATCAATATTTTTGAGGATAACGCATGTTAGGTATGGGTTAGGTCTAGGATATGCCCATAACAGGCCCATAATATCGCATACTTCTCATACTTCATGGCTAGATCCTGGGCTTTTTCTGGATTGGCTCACGTAGTAATGTGGTACCACACTGAAACAGTAAATTAAACCTAGTTTCCATCAATATTTTGCAGGATAACGCAAGTTAGGTCTGGGGTAGGCCTGGGATTTGCCCTCATCAGGGACATACTTTCGCATTTTTCACATACATGTTGAACAGATCCCTGGCTTTTTCTGGTTTGGAACACGCAGTAACGTGGTACCCCACTGAAACAGTCCATTAAACCTGGTCTTGATCAATATTTTAGAGGATAACGCATGTTAGGTCTGGGATAGGTCTGGGATTTGCCCTCATCAGGCTCATAGTTTCGTGTTTTTCACATACTTGTTGAACAGATCCTGGGTTTTTCTGGTTTGGATCACGTAGTAAAGTGGTACCACACTGAAACAGTCGATTAAACCTGGTTTCGATCAATATTTTAGTGAATAACTCATGTTAGGTTTAGGTTAGGTCTGGGATTTTCCCTCATCAGACACATACATTCGCATTCTCCACATACTTGTTGAACGGATCCTGGGTTTTTTCTAGTTTGGATCACGTAGTAATGTGGTACCACACTGAAGCAGTCGATTAAACCTGGTGTCGATCAATATTTTAGAGAATAACGCATGATAGATCTTGGTTAGGTCTGGGATTTGATCTCATCAGGCGCGTACTTTCGCATATTTCTCATAGTTGATGGCCAGATTCTGGGCTTTTTCTGGTTTGGATCACGTAGTAATGTGGTACCACACTGAAACATTCAATTAAACCTGGTCTTGATAAATATTTTAGAGGATAACGCATGTTAGGTCTGGGTTAGGTCTAGGATTTGCCCTCATCAGGCTCATACTATCGCATATTTCTCATACTTGATGGCTAGATCCAGGGCTTTTTCTGGAATGGATCACGTAGTAATGTGGTACCACACTGAAAAAGTAAATGAAACCCAGTTTCGATCGATATTTTACAGGATAACGCATGTTACGTCTGGGTTAGGCCTGGGATTTGCCCTCATCAGACACATACTTTCGCATTTTCCACATACTTGTTGAACAGATCCTGGGTTTTTTCTGCTTTTGATCACGTAGAAATGTGGTACCACACTGAAACATTCAATTAAACCTGGTACTGATAAATATTTTTGAGGGTAACGCATGTTAGGTCTAGGTTAGGCCTGGGATTTTCCCTCATCAGACACATACTTTCGCATTCTTCACAAACTTGTTGTACAGATCCTGGGTTTTTTTCTGGTTTGGATCACGTAGTAATGTGGTACCACACTGAAACAGTCCATTAAACCTGGTTTCGATCAATATTTTAGAGGATAACGCATGTTAGGTCTGGGTTTGGTCTAGGATTTGCCCTCAGCAGGCTCATACTTTCGCATATTTCTCATACTTGATGGCTACATCCTGGGCTTTTTCTGGATTGGATCACGTAGTAATGTGGTACCACACTGAAACAGTCCATTAAACCTGGTTTCGATCAATATTTTAGAGAATAATTCATGTTAGGTCTAGGTTAGGTCTGGGATTTGCTCTCATCAGGCTGGTACTTTCGCATATTTCTCATACTTGATAGGCAGATCCTAGGCTTCCACTGGTTTGGATCACGTAGTAATGTGATGCCACACTGAAACGGTCAATTAAACCTGGTCTTGATAAATATTTTAGAGGATAACACATGTTAGGTCTGGGTTAGGTCTGGGACTTGCCCTAATCAGGCGCATAATTTCGCATATTTCTCATACTTCATGGCTAGATCCTGGGCTTTTTCTGGTTTGGATCACGCAGTAATGTGGTACCACACTGAAACAGTCCATTAAACCTGGTTTCGATCAATATTTTAGAGGATAACGCAAGTTATGTCTGGGATAGGTCTGGGGATTTGCCCTCATCAGGCTCATACTTTCGCGTTTTTCATATTCTTGTTGAACAGATCCTGGGTTTTTTCTGGTTTGGATCCCGTAGTAATGTGGTTCCACACTGAAACAGTCCATTAAACCTGGTTCCGGTCAATGTTTTAGAGAATAACGCATGTTAGGTCTTGGTTAGGGCTGGGGTTTGCTCTCATCAGACTCGTACTTTCGCATATTTCTCATACTTGATGGCCAGATTCTGGGCCTTTTCTGGTTTGGATCACGTAGTAATGTGGTACCACACTGAAACAGTCGATTAAACCTGGTTTCGATCAATATTTTAGAGGATAACGCAAGTTATGTCTGGGATAGGTCTGGGATTTGCCCTCATCAGGCTCATACTTTCGCGTTTTTCACATACTTGTTGAACAGATCCTGGGTTTTTTCTGGTTTGGATCAGGTAGTAATGTGGTACCACACTGAAACAGTCCATTAATCCTGGTTTCGATCAGTATTTTAGAGGATAATTCATGTTAGGTCTAGGTTAGGTCTGGGATTTGCTCTCATCAGGCTCATACTTTCGCATATTTCTCATTCTTGTTGGCCAGATCCTGGGCTTCCACTGGTCTGGATCACGTAGTAATGTGATGCCACACTAAACCTGTCAATTAAACCTGGTTTCGATCAATATTTTAGAGGATAACGCAAGGTATGTCTGGGATAGATCTGGGGATTTGCCCTCATCAGGCTCATACTTTCGCGTTTTTCACATACTTGTTGAACAGATCCTGGGTTTTTCTCTGGTTTGGATCACGTAGTAATGTGGTACCACACTGAAACAGTCGATTAAACCTGGTTTCGATCAATATTTTAGAGAATAATTCATGTTAGGTCTAGGTTAGGTCTGGGATTTGCTCTCATCAGGCTCATACTTTCGCATATTTCTCATTCCTGTTGGCCAGATCCTGGGCTTCCACTGGTTTGGATCACGTAGTAATGTGATGCCACACTAAAACAGTCAATTAAACCTGGTTTCGATCAATATTTTAGAGGATAACGCAAGTTATGTCTGGGATATGTCCTGGGATTTGCCCTCGTCAGGTTCATACTTCCTCATTCTTCACATACTTGTTGTACAGATCCTGGGTTTTTCTGGTTTGGATCACGTAGTAATGTGGTACCACACTGAAACAGTCGAATAAACCTGGTTTCGATCAATATTTTAGTGAATAACTCATGTTAGGTCTAGGTTAGTTCTGGGATTTGATCTCATCAGGCTCGTACTTTCACATATTTCTCATACTTGGTGGCCAGATTCTGGGCTTTTTCTGGTTTGGATCACGTAGTAATGTATTACCACACTGAAACAGTCGATTAAACCTGGTGTCGATCAATATTTTTGAGGATAACGCATGTTAGGTATGGGTTAGGTCTAGGATTTGCCCTTAACAGGCCCATAATATCGCATATTTCTCATACTTCATGACTAGATCCTGGGCTTTTTCTGGATTGGATCACGTAGTAATGTGGTACCACACTGAAGCAGTCGATTAAACCTGGTGTCGATCAATATTTTTGAGGATAACGCATGTTAGGTCTAGGTTAGGCCTGTGATTTTCCCTCATGAGACACATACTTTCGCATTCTCCACATACTTGTTGAACGGATTCTGGGTTTTTCCTGGTTTGGATCACGTAGTAATGTGGTACCACACTGAAACAGTCGATTAAACCTGGTGACGATCAATATTTTTGAGGATAATGCATGTTAGGTCTAGGTTAGTTCTGGGGTTTGCCCTCATCAGGGTCATATTTTCGCATATTTCTCATAGTTGATGGCCAGATTCTGGGCTTTTTCTGGTTTGGATCACGTAGTAATGTGGTACCACACTGAAATAGTCGATTAAACCTGGTTTCGATCAATAGTTTAGAGGATAACGCAAGTTATGTCTGAGATAGGTTCGGGATTTGCCCTCATCAGGGTCATACTTTCGCATTTTTCACATACTTGTTGAGCAGATCCTGGGTTTTTTCTGGTTTGGATCACGCAGTAATGTGGTACCACACTGAAACAGTCCACAAAACCTGGTTTCGATCAATATTTTGGAGGATAACGCATGTTATGTCTAGGTTAGGCCGGAGATTTGCCCTCATCAGACTCATACTTACGCATACTTCACATACTTGTTAAACAGATCCTGGGTTTTTTTCTGGTTTGGATCACGTAGTAATGTGGTACCACACTGAAACAGTCGATTAAACCTGGTTTCGATCAATATTTTTGAGGATAACGCATGTTAGGTCTACGTTAGGCCTGGGATTATCACTCATCAGACTCATACTTTCGCATTCTTCACATACTTGTTGAACGGATCCTGGGTTTTTTCTGGTTTGGATCACGTAGTAATGTGCTACCAGACTGAAACATTCAATTACACCTGGTCTTGATATATATTTTAGAGGATAACGCATGTTAGGTCTGGGTAAGGTCTAGGATTTGCCATCATCAGGCTCATAATTTCGCATATTTCTCATACTTGATGGCCAGATTCTGGGCCTTTTCTGGTTTTGATCACGTAGTAATGTGGTACCACACTGAAACAGTCCATTAAACCTGGTTTCGATCAATATTTTAGAGAATAATTCATGTTAGGTCTAGGTTAGGTCTGGGATTTGCTCTCATCAGGCTGGTACTTTCGCATATTTCTCATACTTGATAGGCAGATCCTAGGCTTCCACTGGTTTGGATCAGGTAGTAATGTGGTACCACACTGAAACAGTCCATTAATCCTGGTTTCGATCAGTATTTTAGAGGATAATTCATGTTAGGTCTAGGTTAGGTCTGGGATTTGCTCTCATCAGGCTCATACTTTCGCATATTTCTCATTCCTGTTGGCCAGATCCTGGGCTTCCACTGGTTTGGATCACGTAGTAATGTGATGCCACACTAAAACAGTCAATTAAACCTGGTTTCGATCAATATTTTAGAGGATAACGCAAGTTATGTCTGGGATATGTCCTGGGATTTGCCCTCGTCAGGTTCATACTTCCTCATTCTTCACATACTTGTTGTACAGATCCTGGGTTTTTCTGGTTTGGATCACGTAGTAATGTGGTACCACACTGAAACAGTCGAATAAACCTGGTTTCGATCAATATTTTTGAGGATAACGCATGTTAGGTCTACGTTAGGCCTGGGATTATCACTCATCAGACTCATACTTTCGCATTCTTCACATACTTGTTGAACGGATCCTGGGTTTTTTCTGGTTTGGATCACGTAGTAATGTGGTACCACACTGAAACAGTCCATTAAACCCGGTTTCGATCAATATTTTAGAGAATGATTCATGTTAGGTCTAGGTTAGGTCTGGGATTTGCACTCATCAGGCTGGTACTTTCGCATATTTCTCATACTTGATGGCCAGATCCTAGGCTTCCACTGGTTTGGATCACGTAGTAATGTGATGCCACACTGAAACGGTCAATTAAACCTGGTTTCCATCAATATTTTAGAGAATAATCCATGTTAGGTCTAGGTTAGGTCTGGGATTTGCTCTCATCAGGCTGGTACTTTCGCATATTTCTCATACTTGATGGCCAGATCCTAGGCTTCCACTGGTTTGGATCACGTAGTAATGTGGTACCACAATAAAACAGTCCATTAAACGTGGTTTCGATCAATATTTTAGATGTTAACGCATGTTATGTCTGGGTTAGGTCTAGGATTTGCTCTCAGCAGGCTCATACTTCCTCATTCTTCACATACTTGTTGTACAGATCCTGGGTTTTTTTCTGGTTTGGATCACGTAGTAATGTGGTACCACACTGAAACAGTCCATTAAACCTGGTTTCGATCAATATTTTAGAGGATAACGCATGTTAGGTCTGGGTTTGGTCTAGGATTTGCCCTCAGCAGGCTCATACTTTCGCATATTTCTCATACTTGATGGCTACATCCTGGGCTTTTTCTGGATTGGATCACGTAGTAATGTGGTACCACACTGAAACAGTCCATTAAACCTGGTTTCGATCAATATTTTAGAGAATAATTCATGTTAGGTCTAGGTTAGGTCTGGGATTTGCTCTCATCAGGCTGGTACTTTCGCATATTTCTCATACTTGATAGGCAGATCCTAGGCTTCCACTGGTTTGGATCAGGTAGTAATGTGGTACCACACTGAAACAGTCCATTAATCCTGGTTTCGATCAGTATTTTAGAGGATAATTCATGTTAGGTCTAGGTTAGGTCTGGGATTTGCTCTCATCAGGCTCATACTTTCGCATATTTCTCATTCTTGTTGGCCAGATCCTGGGCTTCCACTGGTCTGGGTCACGTAGTAATGTGATGCCACACTAAACCTGTCAATTAAACCTGGTTTCGATCAATATTTTAGAGGATAACGCAAGGTATGTCTGGGATAGATCTGGGGATTTGCCCTCATCAGGCTCATACTTTCGCGTTTTTCACATACTTGTTGAACAGATCCTGGGTTTTTCTCTGGTTTGGATCACGTAGTAATGTGGTACCACACTGAAACAGTCGATTAAACCTGGTTTCGATCAATATTTTAGAGAATAATTCATGTTAGGTCTAGGTTAGGTCTGGGATTTGCTCTCATCAGGCTCATACTTTCGCATATTTCTCATTCCTGTTGGCCAGATCCTGGGCTTCCACTGGTTTGGATCACGTAGTAATGTGATGCCACACTAAAACAGTCAATTAAACCTGGTTTCGATCAATATTTTAGAGGATAACGCAAGTTATGTCTGGGATATGTCCTGGGATTTGCCCTCGTCAGGTTCATACTTCCTCATTCTTCACATACTTGTTGTACAGATCCTGGGTTTTTCTGGTTTGGATCACGTAGTAATGTGGTACCACACTGAAACAGTCGAATAAACCTGGTTTCGATCAATATTTTAGTGAATAACTCATGTTAGGTCTAGGTTAGTTCTGGGATTTGATCTCATCAGGCGCGTACTTTCACATATTTCTCATACTTGGTGGCCAGATTCTGGGCTTTTTCTGGTTTGGATCACGTAGTAATGTATTACCACACTGAAACAGTCGATTAAACCTGGTGTCGATCAATATTTTTGAGGATAACGCATGTTAGGTATGGGTTAGGTCTAGGATTTGCCCTTAACAGGCCCATAATATCGCATATTTCTCATACTTCATGACTAGATCCTGGGCTTTTTCTGGATTGGATCAGGTAGTAATGTGGTACCACACAGAAGCAGTCGATTAAACCTGGTGTCGATCAATATTTTTGAGGATAACGCATGTTAGGTCTAGGTTAGGCCTGTGA
The DNA here is from genome assembly GCF_051014445.1 of Colletes latitarsis. Lineage (NCBI taxonomy): Eukaryota > Metazoa > Arthropoda > Insecta > Hymenoptera > Colletidae > Colletes > Colletes latitarsis. Next base: position 5,765,723 of record NW_027488366.1, on the reverse strand, counting down.
TTTTCCCTCATGAGACACATACTTTCGCATTCTCCACATACTTGTTGAACGGATTCTGGGTTTTTCCTGGTTTGGATCACGTAGTAATGTGGTACCACACTGAAACAGTCGATTAAACCTGGTGTCGATCAATATTTTTGAGGATAATGCATGTTAGGTCTAGGTTAGTTCTGGGGTTTGCCCTCATCAGGGTCATATTTTCGCATATTTCTCATAGTTGATGGCCAGATTCTGGGCTTTTTCTGGTTTGGATCACGTAGTAATGTGGTACCACACTGAAATAGTCGATTAAACCTGGTTTCGATCAATAGTTTAGAGGATAACGCAAGTTATGTCTGAGATAGGTTCGGGATTTGCCCTCATCAGGGTCATACTTTCGCATTTTTCACATACTTGTTGAGCAGATCCTGGGTTTTTTCTGGTTTGGATCACGCAGTAATGTGGTACCACACTGAAACAGTCCACAAAACCTGGTTTCGATCAATATTTTGGAGGATAACGCATGTTATGTCTAGGTTAGGCCGGAGATTTGCCCTCATCAGACTCATACTTACGCATACTTCACATACTTGTTAAACAGATCCTGGGTTTTTTTCAGGTTTGGATCACGTAGTAATGTGGTACCACACTGAAACAGTCGATTAAACCTGGTTTCGATCAATATTTTTGAGGATAACGCATGTTAGGTCTACGTTAGGCCTGGGATTATCACTCATCAGACTCATACTTTCGCATTCTTCACATACTTGTTGAACGGATCCTGGGTTTTTTCTGGTTTGGATCACGTAGTAATGTGCTACCAGACTGAAACATTCAATTACACCTGGTCTTGATATATATTTTAGAGGATAACGCATGTTAGGTCTGGGTAAGGTCTAGGATTTGCCATCATCAGGCTCATAATTTCGCATATTTCTCATACTTGATGGCCAGATTCTGGGCCTTTTCTGGTTTTGATCACGTAGTAATGTGGTACCACACTGAAACAGTCGATTAAACCTGTTTTCGATCAATACTCTTGAGGATAACGCATGTTAGGTCTAGGTGAGGCCTGGGATTTTCCCTCATCAGACTCATACTTTCGCATTCTTCACATACTTGTTGAACAGATCCCGGGTTTTTTCTGGTTTGGATCACGTAGTAATGTGGTACCACACTGAAACAGTCAACTAAACCTGGTTTCGAACAATGTTTTAGAGGGTAACGCAAGTTATGTCTGGGATAGGTCTGGGATTTGCCCTCATCAGGGTCATATTTTCGCGTTTATCACATACTTGTTGCACAGACCCCTGGCTTTTTCTGGTTTGGATCACGTAGTAATGTGGTACCACACTGAAACGGTCGATTAATTCTGGTTTCGATCAATATCTTAGAGGATAACGCATGTTAGTTCAAGGTTAGGGCTGGGATTTGCCCTCATCACGGTCATACTTTCGCAGTTTTAACATACATGTTGACCTGAGTGAGTGTTTTTTTTGCACTGGATCGCGTAGCAAAGAGGTACCACACTAAAACAGTCAATTAAACCTGGTTTCGAACAATGTTTTAGAGGGTAACGCAAGTTATGTCTGGGATAGGTCTGGGATTTGCCCTCATCAGGCTCATACCTTCGCATTTTTCACATACTTGTTGAACAGATCCTGGGTTTTTTCTGGTTTGGATCACGTAGTAATGTGGTACCACACTGAAACAGTCGATTAAACCTCGTTTCGATCAATATTTTTGATGATAACGCATGTTAGGACTAGGTTAGGCCTGGGATTTTCCCTCATCAGACTCATACTTTCGCATTCTTCACATACTTGTTGAACAGATCCTGGGTTTTTTCTGGTTTGGATCACGTAGTAATGTGGTACCACACTGACACAGACCATTAAACCTGGTTTCGATCAATATTTTAGAGGATAACGCAAGTTAGGTCTGGGATAGGTCTGGGATCTGCCCTCATCAGGCTCATACCTTCGCATTTTTCACATACTTGTTGAACACATCCTGGGTTTTTCTGGTTTGGATCACGTAGTAATGTGGTACCACACTGAAACAGTAAATTAAACCTAGTTTCGATCAATATTTTGCAGGATAACGCAAGTTAGGTCTGGGGTAGGCCTGGGATTTGCCCTCATCAGGGACATACTTTCGCATTTTTCACATACATGTTGAACAGATCCCTGGCTTTTTCTGGTTTGGAACACGCAGTAATGTGGTACCCCACTGAAACGGTCCATTAAACCTGGTCTCGATCAATATTTTAGAGGATAACGCATGTTAGGTCTGGGATAGGTCTGGGATTTGCCCTCATCAGGCTCATAGTTTCGCGTTTTTCACATACTTGTTGAACAGATCCAGGGTTTCTCTGGTTTGGATCACGTAGTAAAGTGGTACCACACTGAAACAGTCGATTAAACCTGGTTTCGATCAATATTTTAGTGAATAACTCATGTTAGGTCTAGGTTAGGTCTGGGATTTGCTCTCATCAGGCTCGCACTTTCACATATTTCTCACACTTGATGGCCAGATTCTGGGCTTTTTCTGATTTGGATCCCGTAGTATTGTGATGCCACACTGAAACAGTCAATTAAACCTGGTGTCGATCAATATTTTTGAGGATAACGCATGTTAGGTATGGGTTAGGTCTAGGATATGCCCATAACAGGCCCATAATATCGCATACTTCTCATACTTCATGGCTAGATCCTGGGCTTTTTCTGGATTGGCTCACGTAGTAATGTGGTACCACACTGAAACAGTAAATTAAACCTAGTTTCCATCAATATTTTGCAGGATAACGCAAGTTAGGTCTGGGGTAGGCCTGGGATTTGCCCTCATCAGGGACATACTTTCGCATTTTTCACATACATGTTGAACAGATCCCTGGCTTTTTCTGGTTTGGAACACGCAGTAACGTGGTACCCCACTGAAACAGTCCATTAAACCTGGTCTTGATCAATATTTTAGAGGATAACGCATGTTAGGTCTGGGATAGGTCTGGGATTTGCCCTCATCAGGCTCATAGTTTCGTGTTTTTCACATGCTTGTTGAACAGATCCTGGGTTTTTCTGGTTTGGATCACGTAGTAAAGTGGTACCACACTGAAACAGTCGATTAAACCTGGTTTCGATCAATATTTTAGTGAATAACTCATGTTAGGTTTAGGTTAGGTCTGGGATTTTCCCTCATCAGACACATACATTCGCATTCTCCACATACTTGTTGAACGGATCCTGGGTTTTTTCTAGTTTGGATCACGTAGTAATGTGGTACCACACTGAAGCAGTCGATTAAACCTGGTGTCGATCAATATTTTAGAGAATAACGCATGATAGATCTTGGTTAGGTCTGGGATTTGATCTCATCAGGCGCGTACTTTCGCATATTTCTCATAGTTGATGGCCAGATTCTGGGCTTTTTCTGGTTTGGATCACGTAGTAATGTGGTACCACACTGAAACATTCAATTAAACCTGGTCTTGATAAATATTTTAGAGGATAACGCATGTTAGGTCTGGGTTAGGTCTAGGATTTGCCCTCATCAGGCTCATACTATCGCATATTTCTCATACTTGATGGCTAGATCCAGGGCTTTTTCTGGAATGGATCACGTAGTAATGTGGTACCACACTGAAAAAGTAAATGAAACCCAGTTTCGATCGATATTTTACAGGATAACGCATGTTACGTCTGGGTTAGGCCTGGGATTTGCCCTCATCAGACACATACTTTCGCATTTTCCACATACTTGTTGAACAGATCCTGGGTTTTTTCTGCTTTTGATCACGTAGAAATGTGGTACCACACTGAAACATTCAATTAAACCTGGTACTGATAAATATTTTTGAGGGTAACGCATGTTAGGTCTAGGTTAGGCCTGGGATTTTCCCTCATCAGACACATACTTTCGCATTCTTCACATACTTGTTGTACAGATCCTGGGTTTTTTTCTGGTTTGGATCACGTAGTAATGTGGTACCACACTGAAACAGTCCATTAAACCTGGTTTCGATCAATATTTTAGAGGATAACGCATGTTAGGTCTGGGTTTGGTCTAGGATTTGCCCTCAGCAGGCTCATACTTTCGCATATTTCTCATACTTGATGGCTACATCCTGGGCTTTTTCTGGATTGGATCACGTAGTAATGTGGTACCACACTGAAACAGTCCATTAAACCTGGTTTCGATCAATATTTTAGAGAATAATTCATGTTAGGTCTAGGTTAGGTCTGGGATTTGCTCTCATCAGGCTGGTACTTTCGCATATTTCTCATACTTGATAGGCAGATCCTAGGCTTCCACTGGTTTGGATCACGTAGTAATGTGATGCCACACTGAAACGGTCAATTAAACCTGGTCTTGATAAATATTTTAGAGGATAACACATGTTAGGTCTGGGTTAGGTCTAGGACTTGCCCTAATCAGGCGCATAATTTCGCATATTTCTCATACTTCATGGCTAGATCCTGGGCTTTTTCTGGTTTCGATCACGCAGTAATGTGGTACCACACTGAAACAGTCCATTAAACCTGGTTTCGATCAATATTTTAGAGGATAACGCAAGTTATGTCTGGGATAGGTCTGGGGATTTGCCCTCATCAGGCTCATACTTTCGCGTTTTTCATATTCTTGTTGAACAGATCCTGGGTTTTTTCTGGTTTGGATCCCGTAGTAATGTGGTTCCACACTGAAACAGTCCATTAAACCTGGTTCCGGTCAATGTTTTAGAGAATAACGCATGTTAGGTCTTGGTTAGGGCTGGGGTTTGCTCTCATCAGACTCGTACTTTCGCATATTTCTCATACTTGATGGCCAGATTCTGGGCCTTTTCTGGTTTGGATCACGTAGTAATGTGGTACCACACTGAAACAGTCGATTAAACCTGGTTTCGATCAATATTTTAGAGGATAACGCAAGTTATGTCTGGGATAGGTCTGGGATTTGCCCTCATCAGGCTCATACTTTCGCGTTTTTCACATACTTGTTGAACAGATCCTGGGTTTTTTCTGGTTTGGATCAGGTAGTAATGTGGTACCACACTGAAACAGTCCATTAATCCTGGTTTCGATCAGTATTTTAGAGGATAATTCATGTTAGGTCTAGGTTAGGTCTGGGATTTGCTCTCATCAGGCTCATACTTTCGCATATTTCTCATTCTTGTTGGCCAGATCCTGGGCTTCCACTGGTCTGGATCACGTAGTAATGTGATGCCACACTAAACCTGTCAATTAAACCTGGTTTCGATCAATATTTTAGAGGATAACGCAAGGTATGTCTGGGATAGATCTGGGGATTTGCCCTCATCAGGCTCATACTTTCGCGTTTTTCACATACTTGTTGAACAGATCCTGGGTTTTTCTCTGGTTTGGATCACGTAGTAATGTGGTACCACACTGAAACAGTCGATTAAACCTGGTTTCGATCAATATTTTAGAGAATAATTCATGTTAGGTCTAGGTTAGGTCTGGGATTTGCTCTCATCAGGCTCATACTTTCGCATATTTCTCATTCCTGTTGGCCAGATCCTGGGCTTCCACTGGTTTGGATCACGTAGTAATGTGATGCCACACTAAAACAGTCAATTAAACCTGGTTTCGATCAATATTTTAGAGGATAACGCAAGTTATGTCTGGGATATGTCCTGGGATTTGCCCTCGTCAGGCTCGTACTTTCACATATTTCTCATACTTGGTGGCCAGATTCTGGGCTTTTTCTGGTTTGGATCACGTAGTAATGTATTACCACACTGAAACAGTCGATTAAACCTGGTGTCGATCAATATTTTTGAGGATAACGCATGTTAGGTATGGGTTAGGTCTAGGATTTGCCCTTAACAGGCCCATAATATCGCATATTTCTCATACTTCATGACTAGATCCTGGGCTTTTTCTGGATTGGATCACGTAGTAATGTGGTACCACACTGAAGCAGTCGATTAAACCTGGTGTCGATCAATATTTTTGAGGATAACGCATGTTAGGTCTAGGTTAGGCCTGTGATTTTCCCTCATGAGACACATACTTTCGCATTCTCCACATACTTGTTGAACGGATTCTGGGTTTTTCCTGGTTTGGATCACGTAGTAATGTGGTACCACACTGAAACAGTCGATTAAACCTGGTGACGATCAATATTTTTGAGGATAATGCATGTTAGGTCTAGGTTAGTTCTGGGGTTTGCCCTCATCAGGGTCATATTTTCGCATATTTCTCATAGTTGATGGCCAGATTCTGGGCTTTTTCTGGTTTGGATCACGTAGTAATGTGGTACCACACTGAAATAGTCGATTAAACCTGGTTTCGATCAATAGTTTAGAGGATAACGCAAGTTATGTCTGAGATAGGTTCGGGATTTGCCCTCATCAGGGTCATACTTTCGCATTTTTCACATACTTGTTGAGCAGATCCTGGGTTTTTTCTGGTTTGGATCACGCAGTAATGTGGTACCACACTGAAACAGTCCACAAAACCTGGTTTCGATCAATATTTTGGAGGATAACGCATGTTATGTCTAGGTTAGGCCGGAGATTTGCCCTCATCAGACTCATACTTACGCATACTTCACATACTTGTTAAACAGATCCTGGGTTTTTTTCTGGTTTGGATCACGTAGTAATGTGGTACCACACTGAAACAGTCGATTAAACCTGGTTTCGATCAATATTTTTGAGGATAACGCATGTTAGGTCTACGTTAGGCCTGGGATTATCACTCATCAGACTCATACTTTCGCATTCTTCACATACTTGTTGAACGGATCCTGGGTTTTTTCTGGTTTGGATCACGTAGTAATGTGCTACCAGACTGAAACATTCAATTACACCTGGTCTTGATATATATTTTAGAGGATAACGCATGTTAGGTCTGGGTAAGGTCTAGGATTTGCCATCATCAGGCTCATAATTTCGCATATTTCTCATACTTGATGGCCAGATTCTGGGCCTTTTCTGGTTTTGATCACGTAGTAATGTGGTACCACACTGAAACAGTCGATTAAACCTGTTTTCGATCAATACTCTTGAGGATAACGCATGTTAGGTCTAGGTGAGGCCTGGGATTTTCCCTCATCAGACTCATACTTTCGCATTCTTCACATACTTGTTGAACAGATCCCGGGTTTTTTCTGGTTTGGATCACGTAGTAATGTGGTACCACACTGAAACAGTCAACTAAACCTGGTTTCGAACAATGTTTTAGAGGGTAACGCAAGTTATGTCTGGGATAGGTCTGGGATTTGCCCTCATCAGGGTCATATTTTCGCGTTTATCACATACTTGTTGCACAGACCCCTGGCTTTTTCTGGTTTGGATCACGTAGTAATGTGGTACCACACTGAAACGGTCGATTAATTCTGGTTTCGATCAATATCTTAGAGGATAACGCATGTTAGTTCAAGGTTAGGGCTGGGATTTGCCCTCATCACGGTCATACTTTCGCAGTTTTAACATACATGTTGACCTGAGTGAGTGTTTTTTTTGCACTGGATCGCGTAGCAAAGAGGTACCACACTAAAACAGTCAATTAAACCTGGTTTCGAACAATGTTTTAGAGGGTAACGCAAGTTATGTCTGGGATAGGTCTGGGATTTGCCCTCATCAGGCTCATACCTTCGCATTTTTCACATACTTGTTGAACAGATCCTGGGTTTTTTCTGGTTTGGATCACGTAGTAATGTGGTACCACACTGAAACAGTCGATTAAACCTCGTTTCGATCAATATTTTTGATGATAACGCATGTTAGGACTAGGTTAGGCCTGGGATTTTCCCTCATCAGACTCATACTTTCGCATTCTTCACATACTTGTTGAACAGATCCTGGGTTTTTTCTGGTTTGGATCACGTAGTAATGTGGTACCACACTGACACAGACCATTAAACCTGGTTTCGATCAATATTTTAGAGGATAACGCAAGTTAGGTCTGGGATAGGTCTGGGATCTGCCCTCATCAGGCTCATACCTTCGCATTTTTCACATACTTGTTGAACACATCCTGGGTTTTTCTGGTTTGGATCACGTAGTAATGTGGTACCACACTGAAACAGTAAATTAAACCTAGTTTCGATCAATATTTTGCAGGATAACGCAAGTTAGGTCTGGGGTAGGCCTGGGATTTGCCCTCATCAGGGACATACTTTCGCATTTTTCACATACATGTTGAA